>NC_090756.1:33742707-33757707 GCF_036898095.1 Palaemon carinicauda | reverse complement strand
CTTGAGAAAGTTTTACAAAATAACAGTGGAATCTCAGTGTACCACCGCCGTCCATAAACTGGAGAAATCGGAGGTAATTTCCTGCAGAACTTCGTCATAATTAGATACAGATTGTTACCAGGACTCTAATGACGTCATTGGGGTTTATTTGGCTCTGTTATATGCATATGAGTCATTATTTAAGGGACACCAACATTACGTTGGTTTACTACCATTCTCAAGAATTAACTCTCTCTCTCTCTCTCTCTCTCTCTCTCTCTCTCTCTCTCTGATGGTGATTTAGTTCCTGGAAACGAGAAAGAAGAAAAGACGATGAATTGACGAGCTAAAAACATTTGCGGGTGTAGGCTGGCATAGAAAGACCATATACAGACATGTGTGGTAGGACATGTCTGAGGCCTTTGTTCTGTAGTGGAATATCAACGCCTGATGTTAATGATTTTACACAAACACACACACACACACACACACACACACATATATATATATATATATATATATATATATATATATATATATATATATATATATATATATATATATATACATTATTATTATTATTATTATTATTATTAATTTAACAATAATAATAATAACAATAATGATAATAATGGTAATGATAATAATAATATCTCACATAACGAGAAATTTATGATCACCAGACTTTATCTCATCTAAAAGTAAAGCATTATAAAAGGATGATCCCTTATGGAAATATTCCGTTGAAATGACAATGTTATTAATCTTCTCATTTGATATAATTGCGCTCAGGGGTGTAGAGGAAATAGACCTGAGTTTTATCAATGCATCAAACATCTCATATTGCAATAAAATATATCATATTTTACAGAGATTATGACACAATGCAATCGCAACCTGACCTTTGGAGTATAACAGATTTGTTTAAATTTCGAAAAAATGTATTTGATTCTTTGTCTTCTCCCTTATTTTTAAACTATTCTTGATAAAATATAAATCGTATGGATATTTTACTTCAAATATCTTCTATTTCCTCTCTTTGTCAATTTTTTTCGTAAATTTTAACTTTCAATTGACATTATTTTATGTCACTATAATATGGTGCGTTTGTTTATTTGCGAACAAAAAATTTGCGAAAAGTATAAACACCCATAGAAATAGAAATGAAACTATTTTAAGTTTTATTTCAGAAAGAATACAGACCAACACTTCTTTCATCTGTAACACAATTTAAAAAAAGAAAAAAAGGTTCTTATGAGAAAAATAAGTGTTTTTATCTCACATACCGATATGCAAATCAATCTTTATATGAATGGATTCTAAAATACCTGTAAACACACTCTGGGCGTTTAAAAAGTGACATACATCTAATATACACTAAGAAAGAGCGAATAAATATTTGTAGTAGGAAGAAATAATACAGGAAATAAATGTGAAATATATGTTATGAAATGTATGAATGCCAATGAATCAGATAAAACTGTAGATATTAAATAAATAACTGATAATAAATAACAAAAAACAAAAACAAAAAACAACAACGACAACAACAACAATAATAATAATAATAATAATAATAATAATAATAATAATAATAATAATAATAATAATAATAATAATAATAATAATGATAATTTTTATTATAATTATTATTAAATATGTAGTTTCATGTTCATAAAATTCTTGGTCGAGTGGATATAAATATATATATATGTATATATATATATATATATATATATATATATATATATATATATATATATATATATATATATATATATATATATATATATATATATATATATATATATATATATATATATATATATATATATATATATATATATATATATATATATGTATATATATATATATATATATATATATATATATATATATATATATATATATATATATGTGTGTGTGTGTGTGTGTGTGTGTGAGTGTGTGTGTGTGTGTATTAATACACTTAATATATAACAAATGTAACATGATCTTTGAAATATAAGATACATGACTTTTGAGTTCCAAAAAGACGATTTCATTCATATTTTCTTGACTCGTTTTCTTATTCTTTTCCTTATTTGCAATAGGACATTCTTTTTTTATTTGTATAATATGATATTCAATATTCGATTGTTTGGATATAAAAAAAGTTTTTTTAAATAAATGTAATGAGACTTATCAACCATTAATAGCCAATCCAGTGTATTTTGAATAAAACAATATAACTGTTTTGTTTCATCATTCTTTTGTATCCTATTCTATAAATAACAAGAGCAATCAGAGATTTCAGACCCCCGCTAATGAATATTGCCAACATTTTACTCGAGTCTACAAATGAAACACTTATTTTTTTCATATTCTGACCATGGATGAATTTACACTCGACTGTAACTTTTCACTAAACTATACGGACAGCGTCATCACATTTTCATATGCAGACTGTAGCTGGCGAAAAATGCAAATTTGGATCTATAATCCGGATCCGTCGAGTACTTTTGGCGTAATCCTGTCCACAGACAGAAAGAAACACAGACACATAAATAAATAAATGCATGATTAAACTGACCAGATTTTATAGTCTCCTTGGCGATGGTAATAAGACAACATTTATTAAGATAATAGCATCGGGTCATTATCAAGATAAAATCGGTGTTTCAAGTCATATATCTTGACGTTAACCTAAATTTAAATGAATTATTTTCGAAATATCTGTAAAAATTACTCTAAAATAAATGTCCTCCACAAATTAATATAAATAAGTCATATATTACTTTGAAGACTTTATTCAGGCATTAAATGTAAAATGTCATAATATTTATCCAGAAAAGCTCATGCGAATTGCACAAGCCTTGATAAAACAAAACAGATACTTTTTAAGGATTATTTCAAATTGAGCCTTAAAATATGAAAACTCCATAAACAAACTAGAATATTTCGACCAGAGACACTCAGGGTTTTGCCGTTTCTTGCTTACCTTCTATCTTGTAGCTAGTGTCAGTGACCCGTCAAAAATGATGGCTAAGTATTTAGATAGATATGCACCCACGCCCTCTCACCCACAACCCGAATATCTGGGTGAATCTGCTTTAAGTTGCTTGCAATTGCAATGAAGGTTTTCAACCAAAATCTCCTTATAAATCCCATTGAAAAATAAAAGCATTATACTTGAATAGTGTGGAATGATGAATTCAACTTTGCTTTTGATAATCCATAAAAAAAGCAAGTGCATGTTGGCGTACATGCACTTTTGCAGAAAAAAAAATAGAAGGAAAAACAAATGTTGTAATAAATTTTGTGGTCGTTATTATTGTTGTTACAGATGGGAAAAGCTTACTAGAGTTGTAAATACCAGAACTTTTGCAATAAAGTAACATTTAAACTTGTGAGTTTGCTTTGCAACATACGTAAGGTTGCAAGAAATATAAAATGCAAAAGTGATTGTAGTTATTATGTAATTATTGTTGTCTTTAAAGGAAGAAGACTATATGATATTAAATTAATAGTAACTTTGTTAGTAAGATACCAAGAAATCTTGTTTGTTTGCAATATACGAAATGTTGTTTAAAAAAAAAAATACAACACCAATAGCTATTGTTTGAGAAGAGAACAGCATACAAGACACTACAGTAACTTGGTAAGCAAACATCATGCAGAGGATATCATAAAAAAGAGAGAGAGAAAAAAAAGAAAAAAAGAAGTGCTGTACTTAATACCAAGAGAATACTGTACCTACGTTCAGTCGCGAGGTGTAGAACATTGGGTGAGATAAACGTAATCCAATTTAGGTCCAACTTCTTCACAATCATCATCCTCAGTGTCCCTTTATCCTGTAACGTCAGGATATTCGTCAATGTTATCGAAGGAATAATAAAAAAAAAATTTCACTAAGTTGCTCAAACTTTCTTTGCCAACGTGATACTCCTGCACTTTTATGATCATAAAGTTTACCATTAAACAACACAAATACACCAGAGGGGTATTAACAATCTCACTGGAATGCTCGATTGATGTCATATCAAAGGGATAAAAGGAAAAAGACTAAATAAAGACAGTGCAAGACATGAAAGTCTGACTTCAAAACAAAAGCAAAAGACTGACGAAAGCTAGCGATATTATATATTCCCAAGTCTAACCAGCAATAATGACAGTTTTTTTTTTATTTTCGTTTAATTTCTTTAACATTTCCTTCTGCTAATAACAGTGTAATTAGTGGAATAGAGTCAAAAACATAATAATCCAAATAAATGATTAAAATACCAGAATTATAAGGATAATAAAGTTTATTATTTGTCACCAATGGCTGCCATGACTGATTTAGTCTTCTCTCCCTTTGCATCGGATTCAGTAACTTTACTGTTTTATGTACAGAATTAGCGTGCAGAGAGAGAGAGAGAGAGAGAGAGAGAGAGAGAGAGAGAGAGAGAGAGAGAGAGAGAGAGAGAGAGAGAGAGAGAGTTGTAATTGTGTCTCTAGGTCTGTAGCTACAAACTAAAACGACAATATAATTTTATTATTACTCGGTGCCGTTGGCACCTCTGTCGATCGTTTGTTTATGTCGACATGGGGCAGCCAAGATTCCCGATTCATAATCATAATAACATTATTCCTATTTCTTTATGTTGGTAATTCCGATTCTAAATAACAATCATAATTATTTCTGGCTAAGCTACAACCTAGTTGGAAAAGTATGTTGCTACAAACGCAAGAGATCCAAGAGAGAAAAAATAGCCAACTGATGAAAGGAAATAAGGGAAAGAATAAACTAAAAGAGAAGTAATGAACAATTAAAATAACATATTTTAAGAACAACAACCACATTAAAACAATAAAAAAAAGACTTATGGCAGCTTGATCAACATAAAAAAATTTACTGAAAGTTTGAACTTTTGAAGTTCCACCCATTCAACTACCTGTTTTTGAAGATCATTCCACAACTTAAATGTGACAAAACAATAGTTAATTTATTTAAAAAAGCATAATCATTAGTTGCCGGGCTAAATCTGGGGCCAGCAGTAATACTTGACACGCGAAGCTTTTTACTAAATCAAACCACACATCGGGCATGTATATTATGAAAAGTAATGGAACAAGAACATATAAAAATCAGACTATACATCAGGTTAGTGAGACCGGTGTTGATGTATGGACATGAGTCATGGTATGACAATGAAACAATCGGCAATAGATTTAGCAGATTTGAGAACAAAGCCCTCAGAAGGATATTGGGAATTAAATGGCATGAAAGGATGAGATCATGATGAGGGGTAGATGGGGATGGTTTGGGCATACTCTCCCCAGTCCCAAAAGACATTAGTTCACCAAACGTTCAGCTGGGACCCACAAGGCACTACAAGAATTGGAAAACCCAAACCTACATGGCTGAGGACTATGAAGCGTGAACTGGGAGTTGATGAATGGAGAAGCATTGAATTGAAAGTTCAAAATAGAGATAACTGGCAATATTTAACCCAGACCCTTTGCGTCAATAGGTGTAGGAGATGATGATGATATTCACTCTGATGCCTATCATCTGCTGCTCTCTGCAATCTATTGCTTCAAATTTTCAATAGTTAAGAAAAGACCCATAGATTCCCATAGACCAAGTTTTAAAAACAAGGGCCTCATGATTAACACGATCAAAAGCAGCACTAAAAGCAAAAATCTACTCAAACGAATTTCCAACCCTAAATCAAGAGATTTTTCTCACAGCATTGGTGACTGTAAGAAGGCCATCACATGCTGCAAGGACTTATATATACATATATATATATATATATATATATATATATATATATATATATATATATATATATATATATATATATATATATATATATATATAAAGCTAGCTCATATATATATATATATATATATATATATATATATATATATATATATATATATATATATATATATATATATATATATATACACACACACACATATATATATATATATATATATATATATATATATATATATATATATATATATATATATATATATATGTACTGAAATTCCAAATGGAATTTGTATTCTGTTTATATTATTTTATAGTATATTTTGTTTTAAGTAGCATGGTCACTGGAAGACAGCTTAGTTTAAAGTATTTAACTACCCCTTGGTTGTTAACAGCTCACTGCCTTCCGGCGGCCGTTTTGTGGTTTTATCATAACCAGCCACTAATGCTTTGCTTTCTTCTTGAGGTTCATGGAAACTTAAGTTAGTTACGAAGGAGCATTCCATCGCTAAGGGTATCGTAACTCGAGCTCCTGTTCTTGATATAAGAATACACTTCGTACCGCTACTCGGTTAACGTTTCAAGAACACTTTCTACATGTCCTTTGAAGTGACGAAGAGTATTATCGCCATGTAAACTCTGTTTAATCCCAACCAGGAAGAAGCTTTCTTTCATCGCAACCCAGCTCTACACGTACTTCGCCTTCGTCCCAGGATGATATCGGTGGGTCTGTAAAACTCAGGGGGAGTTTTTTGTATGTCAATCCGAAATCATTTAGAGGGATAATGCCATCCCATATAAATTTGACTTCCAATTATCATCGCTTACTTTTTTCAATAAGTTTTATTTTTTCATACCTTTCAATTTTGTAACGAGTTCGTACCCTTTTCAGTTTTGTAACGACTTCGTACCCTTTTCAGGGATATCATAAATTGTACTACAAGGATTCCAGTTTGGACTACGGGTGTATATTTATTTACATAAGTTTTCCAAGGTATGCAACATGCCAAGTGTTATAACGTGCTTCATATAATAATTGGATCTTAATATGTATTTATATGATCGTTATGTAGTATGTAATTAGACATTTGGTAATATTTAAGGTATTTGGAAGAAGCTGAATTACTGCAGTTCCCCCTTGCTTCACGATGGTCAACTTTGTGTATTAGCTGCCGCATCAGCATCTGGATGAATTAGGATATTTATCAAATACAATAAATTACTTAATTTTTTTTTCACATTTTAATTATCCTTATTTAATTCCTGGTGTTTGTATATTAAAATTCAGCGTATCATGCCCTTACTCTCCCTCACTAGGCTGTCCCCTTGCACATTAACGGATCCACATTCCACAAAGGACGAAACATTCAGTTCTGCAGAAACCTCTGATCCAGAATGAGGGAGAGTAGGAAGGGCGCTAAACAAGTGCAGTAGGCCTAGTGAGGTAACAGTGAGGACCGCCATTCATGGACACGGGCGCCAAGGATAAAAAAATCTTGTGAGTTCAATTAATGGCTATTCCCCCTTTATATAATTTCTATTTGTCTCTAAGTCAAGTTTAGGTAACATTCTGGCATTACATTTTTCGGGCTGAGTGCATGGAAATTAAGGTATTTTTACTTTTTTGTTGGTGATTACTTAAGGTCAATGACCACATGTTGGGACCCCACAGTAGCCTACCACATGAGTTATTAACCATAAGATTTTGATTTTATTTATTCAGTTTGAGGATTAATCCCACGTTATCATTCAGTTTATTTATTTTAATGTTTTGTGTTGTAAATTGTGGTTAATATTTCATTTATTAATTTTGCCATTTAAATAAATCATTATTGAGTTACTCTGTTTCTCATCTTTACTGTAATAAAGAAATTAGAATAGATTACAGACATTGATATCTTTAACCCTATTATCTGAATTCTACCAATCTATAGTATAGTAAGTATGGGCCAGATGCACCTGAGATGTTGAGAGCAACCCACTGTAGGTATAGGTAAGTTGGTATAAGCGAGTGTACACTTCTTTAACTTAGTACTTTGAAATGGAAGATCCCCACTTAACTTTTCTTGAATATATCACTGCTCCCATCTGTTGTCATTGTTTCAATAATTATTTAACGTAAAATTCCTGTCCAGCATCTCACTGGGGTCCCTGGGATGGAGCCGAAACAGAGCCAGAGTGTAGATGACCTTAGACCTGACAAAGCTAAAGTAGGCCTTCAAATTACTTTTATTTCACGTGTGGAGTATTCACACCTCTGGAAAGAGTACAATATCCTTTTTTGCATTAAGAGTGAAGGTATGTGAACTGCGTCATCAAAGATATAAGCTGGGAGTTTGTGCCGTGAGTGATAGTACTCCTTTTCCTCCCCTGCTGATCTTTGTCTTGACGTAAGGAGACTTTTCCGAAACAACAAGTTCCCACTCAACAATCAAATTAAAACACATTTCTCTACAATATATATATATATATATATATATATATATATATATATATATATATATATATATATATATATATATATATATATATATATATATATATATATATATATATATATATTCAAATAGGCCATATATTTTTGCTACATTAATGTCTGGATTCTCTTAACGACCTCGGGATCAAAGCCCCAGGCAAAATCACCCAAAGAAAAGAGCTTGTGACCGGCCGGGAATCGAACCCTGGTCTGGCAAACTTTTAGAGACAGTGACTAAACCACTTGACCACGAAGAAAGATTTTTCTTTGTGGTTATATATAGATGTGTTTTTACATATACATATAGTTTTGCTTATGTATTTATATAGTTAAGGCTACCGTTATTCATATAAATAAACTGTACTGAAAGTCAAAAAAAATAATTTACCTGTCACCAGAAATTACTCTTTTTGGCAGGTGTCTAATGAGGTTGGATCTCAGCCCAGTAAACACCTGACCTCAGCCCAGGTAGCTGGTATGGGAGTGTCATTGTTCTCTATGCCTCTATATGTATGTTCGTGCATTTACTTTCCCTATAAAATGTAAAGAAACCTCTCTCAGTAAATCAGTCCTCTGAAGAAGTATCACGAAACTAGTCAGGACTTAATCGTATATCTCGTATCTTCATTTTCCCTGCGGTTCTTCTGCATATATATATATATATATATATATATATATATATATATATATGTATATATATATATATATATATATATATATATATATATATATATATATATATATATATATATATATATATATATATATATATATATATATATATATATATCTTCATTTAAGGGAGAGGGCTCACAACCCCTTAGTAAACAGCCATGAAATATGATTATTATGTCCTGATGATCTACAATTATGAAAAGATTGCATCCAAAAGCCCATACTTTTTCATAATATAGTCTATTCAAATAATCTATTCAACTGAAGCTCGCAACAACCATACTTGGAAAGCAGGATGCTACAAGCCCAAGGTTTCCAATAGTGGAAAAATTGAACAAAGAGGAAAAGAAATAAGGAATTAAATAAACTACAGTTGATTAAAATAGGAACAAATTTGATTTTAAATTTATATTGTTTACTTAGGATAACTTGATGGTCGTTCGTATTAAATGAAACTCACAATCTAATTTTTTCTTAACAAAATAGATATAACGATGATATTTTGTTTTATTATATATCACCTCCTACGATGTAATCATAAGCCAGGTAGCCTAGGGTTATAATTTCTTGCACCCAATAACTATTAATATCAGGATTAGCCAGAAACCTACTGTTGATAAGTAAGACATCCAGAAAATATGAGGATATTCAGATTTCTTGGTATAGGTCGACAGGACTCTAAGGATATTATTGGCTTGGCTTTTATATTACGTTGGTTGATCAATTCTTTGATCTTCTGTCCTTTGGTCGATGGCACAGCTCGCCCAATTTTTATTATAATTATTATTATTATTATTATTATTATTATTATTATTATTATTATTATTATTATTATTATTATTATTATTATTATTATTATTATTACAATCTAAGCTAAAACCATAGTTAGAAAAGCAAAATGTCATAAGCAGAAAGGGCCCTAACAAGAAAAAATAGCCTTCTGAGGAAAGGAAACAGGGAAGTAAATAAACTACAAGAGATATAATAAACAATTAAATCAAATAGTTTAAGAACAGTAATAATACTAAATTAGATCTTTCATATATAAAAGCTAGAAGTTGCACTGGCCAAATTTTAATTTTGAGACATGTTGTACAGCAATACGTAGAATATAGAAATCCCCCTTTTTTGGCATTTGTGGACTATAAAAAAAGCCTTTGATAGTGTGTACCGGCCAATTTTGTGGAGAGTCCTGCGTTATTATGGAATTCCTCTTAAATTATACAAATTTCATTCAGTCTGTTCATGAGCATAGCAAGTGCAAATTCAATGTTAATGGAGTGTTATCAAATGAATTTCATGGTAACAGCATAATACTCCAAGGGAATGTGTTGTCATCTATGTTGTTTATCTTCCTCGTGGATTTTCTAATGCATAAAACAGTCAGAGATGGTGGAGAAGGATTGGACTGGATTGGTGATAGGAATTTAGTAGACCTAGAGTATGCTGATGATGCTGTCCTTCTTAGCAGAACACCACAGGATTTGCAATGCTTGCTTACCAGAATGCATGAAATATCACACGAGGTTGGGCTAAAGATAAATAGAAGAAAGACAGAGATGATGAGAACGGAGTATGCAATTTAGGATGCAATATCATTGGAAGGAAAAAGGATTAATGAGAGTAGAATCATTTAAGTATTTAGGAACTATGATCTCCAAATACAGGGTCTATAGAATAGGAGTTTTATGAAAGACTAAAAAAAGCAAATTAGACAATGGCTAGGTTAGGTAAAATTTGGAAATCAAATTGCTTGAAATTACATAAAAAATCAGACTATACACTATATCAGTTCAGTGAGATCGGTGTTACTTTATGGACATGACTCATGTTATGACAATGAACCCATCTTTAATAGCTTTAGTAGAATTGAGAGAAAAGCCCTCAGAAGGATATTGGAGTTGAATGGCATGACAGAATTAGAAATGAGACTATAAGAGAAATTACTCGAGTGCCATATGTGGACGAGATCATGATGAGGGTTAGATGGAGATGGTTTGGGCACACTCTTCGCACTTGCCAAGAGAGATTAGTTCACCAAACGCTCAGCTGGGCTCCAAAAGGCACTAGAATAATTGAAAGCCCTAGGCCTACATGGCTGAACTATGAAGCGTTAAGTAGGAGACGATGAATGGAGAAGCATGAAATTAAAAGCTCAGGATAGAGACGACTGGGGAAATGTAACCGAGCCCCTTTATGTCAATAGGCGTAGGAGGAGATGATAATATATAAATTATAAAAGCAAAAAACAAGAGGAAGAGAAATAAGATAGAATAGTGTGCCCGAGTGTACCCTCAAACAAAAGAAGGATAGTTGGAAGGGTTATAATACTAAAGAACATTTACTTTCATTTATATTGTCTTAAACTCCGTTTCTGATACCTTTCCTCTTAGGGACTAATTCCAACCCCTTGTTTATCTTTGGGTACACATCATTTTGACCCTATATATCATGAAAAGAAGATAGGACGAGGACCTCAACATACATTTCCCAAGCTTTCAGTGTTATTCCTCAGAGTATCATCTTAATATCTCTCTAGAATATTAAGTCTCGTAAGATGGAGTGTTATTGTTGGAATTTCCCGTATATCAAAGGATTTCTTATTTATGAATGGGATTATTCTAGATTTGGAAGTCATTGAATGTTATGATTAATATAACTCAATATTCACGTAACAACAGTTTCCCCTTCTGAGTGGAGATGTGTCTTATCGTGGTGAAAGGGTTTGTGTATCGCCATGATCAACAAAGTTGTACTAGTTACCATTACCCAAACAAGGTTGGTTTATTGTGAGCAGACAAAGTCTCCCACCATCACAAATCCACGGTGGCCAGCATTATGCTGAAAACTGGCTAAACCCCAGAATAAGGACGGTGGTCTGAGGTCTTTGTCCTGCAGTGGACTAGAAACAGCTGTATTTGTTGCTGTTCTAACTACTAGAGTAGAGAATATTATGCCTTCAATGTTTGTTTCTACAGTTCACCTTGATGAAAACAGCTATTTGGTCTCAGTCTTCTCTCCTTAGTTTTTTTTTTTTTTTCTTTTTTTTTTTTTTCCAGTGAATTTTATGACACCCAAAAGAACTAGTTAGTTTTTATATCAGTAATATCTAATTGTACTTTTATAATTAGCAGATCATCAAAAATTTTCGTATCTAGACCTCACTAACTAAGTTTGATACAAAAATACAAACAAAATTTATATAAATATAAACAATCACTTACTCTTATCTATGTCAAACAAAATATCCTTTAAAAAAGGATAAGAAACATGAAACCTCTCAAGTGTTACTCACTTGATTACAGAGGTTAATAACGGTTCATAAAGAAAGTTAAAAATTTGTATTTTTTTTTCTTAATAGGTATATATTTTCCACTTAGGGCGGACGCTTCAAACAGTCTCAACTCGAAGCCCAATTCCAGAGAGTTTTGGTGGTTGTGGCATTCCTTCTATGTCTCCTTCCAGCACTCCATAATTCCAGAAAACTTTCCATCCTATGAGAGAGAGAGAGAGAGAGAGAGAGAGGAAGAGAGAGAGAGAGAGAGAGAGAGATGAGAGAGGAGAGAGAGAAGAGGCAATGTGTAGTCGGTTGAGAATTGCTATAGCATTGCTGATCATCCGTAATAAATCCAATTAAGGCTGGTTCAATAATATATATTGTTATTCAGGAGGTTTTGTACTCTGACAAACAAAGTCATTTGCCTAATCACCAATTTACAAGTAGTTAATGAACTCGCCAAGGATTTGTAAGCGGATTAAATACATTACATGTTTGATCTATCAGGATTTTCAGTAGTAAGTTTAAAGGTGTTTTATAACTTTTTCATAAATAACATTTCCTAAATACTCTTTCCTTTCACGTCTATTTTCAGAGTATTTAGGGACAGATTACATGGATTTAGTCATTTGTATCATTATATCAAAGGGTTATTCATATATTGGGATTTTGTAAAGAAATGGGTATTTTAAAAATAATTTTGAATGTAACTTTCAGACTCCTACAACGATAGTGACATTAATTGAGTTTAAGGTAAATTTTAAAAGGTAAATAATAACAAATTACAGTTTTTTTCATTCATATTGATATTAAAACTCTAAATTCCTTTAAGAAAATTAATAGTTTGTGATATGAAAAAATTTATACATGAATAATTGCAATTCGTTTTTGTTTTGATTTATTTGGCAAAAAAAAAAAGAATCTCTTGAAAATTTCATAGATTTTAGGGGTTTTTCTGTCTGTCTGTCTGTCTGTCTGTCCCTAACTCAAAAAGTATTCTAGGATTGAGGCAAAGAAAATTACTAAAAAATATAAACTAATAAGATTATAGATTCTATCTGATGAGAATGAATTTTACCTCATTCTAGAGACTAAAAGGAGTATTACTAAAACGGAATAAAAATCTTTTTACGACTTCATTTCGAAAACTCATCATAACAAAAAAATTTTACGGTTTAAAGTTTATGAAGTTGACGTCCAAAATGAACCAATTTTTAAGAACCTTTCCCAATGGAAATCGAATCGATACAAGGAAGTTATTTCCTTATTTCTGCTAATCACATTCTATCATGAAATAGAGCAGTTGGCTGTTTACGACCTATTCCGGTAACGTTGTCGAACTGAGTTGTCAATCCTTCCCATTGTATGACTAACTACACTATAGTCGCCACAAATATCCCGGGTGAAATAAGCCCAACCCTCTGATGACGTCATAGTCAATCACGTTGTCTCATACGAGAGCGCCGGTCACAATGCTTTCCCTTACAAATTTTAAACTATATTAACTCATAATCACTTTAAGGGGATGTGTTGTGACCGCTGCTAATGCGGGAGATAACGTAATGGGGAATGACGTCATGAAGGGGTGTGGCTTATTTTGCCCAGAATCTATGTAGAAACTATAGTTACTCTTGGATGTTAATCTTTATTTTATCCATAATATCGTTTTCCCTATAATCAATAAATGCTGCCTTTGTATAACTTGAATTGATATCATATTAAATTTAATTTAACTTTTTTTTATTTCCCTTTTTTCATTCTAAAATAAATGTTTTGGAATGTAACAAGGTAAATAAAATGTCCATTAATTTTATCAGCTTTCTATTTTACGTTTTACTTTTTTTTTTTTGGGGGGGGGGGGGGGTTTCAAACTGAAATGCTTATAAAGTATACCTCCGAATAATGATTCATTATTTTTATCATTTTCAACTTAGCTCTTAGTTTAGGTTAGAAAACATCCTGATCGGTGCTTTTTAATTTCCATTTCGCAAATTGGCAGTTTTCACAGTTATCACCACCTTTTCAGTTTTAACAATGATTACTGTAAAATTTTCTAAGCGTTTTGTAGCGGGGCTTTTGATAATTACTAGCATGCTTTTTTTTAGAAACACGTTAAGTTGCTTAATTTTGGACATTTTTATCTTTATAACTCCAACTAAGGGATATTGCCAATCATTCACAATAGTCATAACCACAAGTCTTCAGGAATAAGTAAAAGAGTGTTTTTGGATTCTCATTTCTAGACAACAGTCAGAAAATAACAAGAACTCGTTATAGAATCTCGTCTAATTTTAAGAGAAACTAAGTGTGCTTTACTTCGCTATCTAATTCGCAAAGATAATAAAATAAATGCTATCGATTTCATAGTTTCTGCCGTAGCATATTAGTCATTATCAGACGAAGTGTAGTTTTAATCATCTTAAAATTGTTTATCTTGTTAACTATTTTTTGCATAACCTAAAGAATTATCAATCGGGCGAAGCCTGGAGGAAATAGCTTACAAAAATAGTTAATAAACATCTTCAAGAAAGGTCAACTCATAAATCCTTTTATGTCCATCGCAATAGATCATTTTCTTAAAGCCCCTTTTAAGTAAACACCATTAAAAGCAAAATAACTTTCCTTGCTTATCATCAGTTCCAGTAGATCTTAAAAATAAACATCAATGAGCCCCTATCTTCTACGATTTCTCTTAAAAATTGATAAATCATTCTTGGAAAAGCTCTTCATAGAGACGCAAAAAGCGAAATATCATAAAGTTGGCTAGTTGTGGTATTTTATTGTTGTCGAATGTCTTTTGGTGGTATGAAGTTGAGAGAGAGAGAGAGAGAGAGAGAGAGAGAGAGA
>NC_090756.1:33727707-33735207 GCF_036898095.1 Palaemon carinicauda | reverse complement strand
GGGAGTCGAACATATGAGGATGCCAAAAAACTGCTTATGGAAGCATTTGGGTCTGTAATTGTTTCAGAAGTATGATAGTATTAAATTGTTGTCAGAGCTAAGACTTTCTTACCAGGATGACCCATATAAGCTTATTGGAGAGATGAAAATGATCAGAGATACTTTCAATAATCTTTCAGTTTCTGTGGATGACATTCTTCAGTTCTTTTATTGGAGCTCTCTAAATGAAAGCTTTAGGTCACAATTAATTCAGATCACAGGAAACTCTAAACCTTCTTTAAAGGAAATTGATGATCACATATTTGAAGCTGCAGAACGGTATGTCGAAGCCCAAGAGAAATTTAAAAAGAAAAGAAAGTCCAATGAATGTGATGCTGCTATTTCTAGTTTTGCAGCAAATGTTAAGCCCTTGGATGAATCTGTTCCCAGTAGATTTCGTGCATGCATTCTTTGTAGTCAGAGCGGGGAGTCTTCAGATCATCCAATATATAAATGCCTAAATTTTTGCCTCTCCTAAATTGAAGACAGAGAAGCTTAAAAGTTTGCATGCATGCTGTAAATGTGCAAATTTTCACAGAACCAAAGATTGTAAAATTTAGGTTTAATACCAAATGCAAGCATTGTAGTAAATGGCACTTTTCATTTTTGTGCCCAAGTAGAGATTCTCAGCAATCAGAGATTTCAACTGATACCCCAAATACAGTGTCACATAACGGTTTAGCATGCGTTGATCTTAATATTTTGCACGTGACTGCTGTATCTAGTTCTATCTTGCCCACATTCAGCTCGCCCCTTCCTGATGGTTCACTGGTAAGGATGCTTAAAGGATAGTGGATCGCAGATGACATTTGTTAATAGTGATTTAGCTGATAGGCAAAGGTTTGAGGTGATTAATCCAAATTTTAGTTTAGTTGTGAAAGGGTTTAATGAGTCCTAGAACCTTCAATACCAAAATAGTTAGACTTCAGTTGATGTCTGAGCATGAATGTCCACATGGTTGAGGCAGTTTGTATTCCTGAAATTAAAACTAGACTCCACCTTCCAGGTCTTGGGAAGATTGTTCATGAGTTTTCTAAAAGGGGCTATTCTCTTGCCGACAAATTTTTGAAAGCTACAGATGATGAAATTGCAAATATTAATTTATTGCTGGGAACTGACTGTGAATATGCAATTCCTGTAAGTACCAAGATTTTTGGTGGCACTGTTCCTTCAGTATATCTTGAAAGTTCATATGGAATTATGCTTTGTGGCCAAGTTGACACAATCTCAGATAATTTGAAGTATTTACCCTGCATAAGGCCTCAGTTTTTGTCATGTAATGTTGTAAGTAAGCTTGGAGATTCTGATATTGCCCCAGTGTTGGAAAATTCTGCTAAGAGTCCTATTTCCCTGGACAGTAATCCTGAAATATCAGTTGTGGATGAAAAGGGAAATGTTAATGAGACAGAACTGCAGGAAAGCTGTGGATAATATTATTTTCCAAGAAAAGCACAGAATATTAAACTATGATAACAATAATTACAATGATACTTTTATTGAGTCCCATGATAAGCTAATTGATTTTGTATTGGTGTCAACTTCCCGGAACGAGAGGGAAGGTTAGTTATGCCTCTCCTCTGGAACAGTGAAGTGTCACATCTCTTGGGAAATAACCAACGTCTATCCACATTAATTTTGAATTCTATTTAAGTAAGTATAGAAATAGACAGCATCTATCTATGATGGATGAAGTCTTCAGGGAACAAGAAAACCTGGGGATAATAAAAAGGGTTGACAACTTACCAGAGTTTCTTAAAGAGAAATCCTAACTTCAGTTTCCTACCCCATATCCCTATTTTCAGAATGGATAAGGAATCGACAAAATGCAGAATTGTTTATTTGTCAAATCTCTCGGAAAAAGATACTCATAAGCCAATGACTGTGTCTCATAACCAAGCAATGTTGACAGGGCCCATGCTTAAATAGGAAGGTCTCGACAGCTGTTCTGCAGCTTAGGTTTGATGAAAAAGTTCTTTGTTTTGATTTGAAGAAGGCTTTCTTACAGATTGAACTGCCAGAGAGTGACCAGGTTAAACTTCTTTTTTATTGGTTTAGGAATGTGCTAAGCAAGATTTTTTCTCTTGTTCCATATAAACATGTTAGATTGCCTTTTGGGTTAAAACCAAGTCCAGCAATGTTACTTCTTGGCTATACAAAATTTTGATTTTGGATATTACAGATGACGCCCAAGAAATTAGGGATCTCAAGAGATGTATATATGATCTCTGCTACATGGATAATTGTGCCTATACAACAAATAGTACTGATACTTTACATTGGGCATTTAATCATTTGAAGGACATATTTGAGCCATATAACTTTTCATTGCAACAATTTGTCACAAATGATATTAAACTCCAAAGTATAATTGATGAACATGCCAAAGAATCTACACCTACTAAAGTTAAACTGTTTGGGTCTTATTTGGGACAGGGACTGAGGATACTCTTGCTACCCAAAGTCTGAATCTAGATAAAATGGCTTCTAGTAAAGGGAAATCTTGAGGTCCATTGCTTCAAATTATGATATTCTTAATTTCAATATGCCACTCTTGAATAGAGCTAGGCTATTTATGCAGAAACTGCAGTATATGAAGGATTTAGAATGGGACACTAGGTTGCCTGAAGAGGAATTACGAGAATGGAGAAATATTGCTACTCAGGTTAACTCTGCTCCTGAGTTGCAGTAAAGCGATATGTGGGCAGGAGAGATGGTAGTTACAAACTTGTCGCATTTACTGATAGTTCACGTGTGATATATGCGACAGTTATATACATAGTGAATGAGACTACTAAGGAGCTTAGATTCTTGTTTTCAAAGAATAGATTGATCAATAAGCAACTATCTACAAAATCTATTCCTTGCTTGGAATTTCAAGCCATAGCCTTTGGTACGGAAGTCCTTATTGACACATTCAAAGAACTTGCTGGGCCTATGTGTGTGAAACCCATTAATATTACTGGTTTGGAACTCTACACTGACAGCTTGGTTCTGTCTTAATTGGCTGAATTCCCATGTTAATAAGATTGATAAATTGAAGAATCTTAATGCGTTTGTAATAATAGACTACATAATATCTGCAGTTGTGTGAAGTGCATCCCATTGCTTTTAATTTCTGTGGAGGGTCTGTAAACCCAGCTGATAGTGCTAGTCGTCCTACTTCTTACAAAATGCTGATGAAATCTTCATTTCTGACTGGTCCACCACATCTCTGTAAAGATGTGACAGGAGATTGCTTTAAGGTAGTTATCCAAACCCTTGGATATCAGGGTCTACGATGAACAGGAATGATGATTCTAGGGAACTTTATGTTGCAACTGCAGTGCATGGTAGCGAAAGGGCTGTTCACCTTTTCCCTATGGATCGGTTTTTGGATTTTCATAAACTTGTAGCAGTACAACACATGGTTCTTAAATTGTCAATAAATGTAAGATTAAATTGAGAGATAGAGATCCAGCTAAGTATTCACATTCAATCTGTGTTGAGGAGGACGAGCTTTTTGCTAAGGCAAATTTTATCTTGATTTCTCAAGATCAGAGAGTCCATTTCCCAGAAGTGTTTGATTACTTTTCTTCTAAGAATCCTGCCTAATAAAGACATGCCAAAATTGTAGGCCAGCTCAACATATTTCTTGACAAAGATAATGTTCTCCAGAGTTAAGAGTAAGTGTTCACGCTGGAAAGATATGAACAAGTATGAATTTTTTCCCATTCTCTTGTCGAAATCAAGTTTGCTTACCAAATGTATCATTCTTGATACACAACAGGAAACTTCCCTTGCAGGGTTGTATACTTTTGCTCTCAGAATTAAGGAAACAATTTTATATACCACAATTACTTCTCTACAGTAAAGAAAATGCTTAAGCAATGCATAAATTGTAGGAGGTTTAATCTGAAAAACATTAAGTTAAATCAGTCACCATATAGAGATTTCCGGTTAGAACCCCCAAATATTCCATATAGATTAGTTTTATGGATCATTTGGGACCATACTGGATTATTTGGAAGGGCAAGAAGGTTAAGGTTTGGTTGCTTTGCATTACGTGCCTTTGGAGCCGTGCAATAAATTTAAAGGTTTGTTTAGATCTTTCAATGCCTACGTTTCTGAGGAGCATTCCAAATGCACATTCATGAGTTTGGCATGCCCGAGAAGTGTTTTTCTGACAAAGGCACTCAAATAGTAAGTGGCACAAATATCATTAAGGATTTTCTCAGTGATCCTAATACTAGACAATATCTGCAAGAGAATAATATCAAAGCTCTTGAATTTCAACAGTATACAAGGGTTGTAAACAACATGGTTCATTAGTTGAGAGTTGTGTTAAAACTTGTAAAAAGGCTGATTTATGGTTGCGATAAAGAATTCGGTATTGAGTTTTGTAGATTTTGAGTTTTTAATTAGTGAGTTGTGCACCTTGTCAACAGAAGGCCAGTGGCTTTTAAAGAAGCTCTCAGAGACTGCAACCTGAATGAAGATATACCTGCCCCAATTACACCGGAAATATTACTCAAGGGTTATGAACTTGTATCTTTGAATATAATCCCTAACTTACAACCTATACCTATGGATGATCCCTCCTGGAATCCTAATTCTACAGAACAAATTAGGGAGAATTATAGCAAGCTTCGTAAAGCTCGCTAAAATTAATAGAATTATATAATTCAGAATTTCTTGCTCAACTTATTAGTCAAGCAATAGATGAAAAATCCAGATATATGCCTATTGGCCACAAACCATTGCAAGTAAGAGATATTGTGTTGATTAAAGAAGCCATGCAGAAGCCTGCAAATTACCCTATGGGGAAGGTCTTGAAAGTGCAAGTAAATGACTTGCAAGAAGTTACAGGGGCAACAGTAATGAAAGGTAATAGATCCCGTGTGGATATGCATGTCGAGAGCCTTATTCCTTTGATGAGCATCCGGGAATATGAGCAAAATAGGACATAGTAAGAAAACACAGCTGAAGCACAAATACCAGAGGCAGATGCTGTTAGGCCTCGGCAGAAAGCTGCCATTAGGGCAAATGAGAGAAACCTTAAACTGGCTAAAGAGGGTTTGATTTGATTTTTGCTTGTATAAACACATTTGTTTTTGGTTTGTTTTGAAATCTTTTATTATTGCAAAATTACTAATGAAAATAAGCATTAGTAACTGGTTACCATTCAATTTTTTATTGGTACAAAATTGAATGGCCTTTCCTGGGAGTGTTTGGAAAGTTATGTTTATCCTTAGTTTTTCCTTCTTATTAATATAAGAGATTTTCATTATTTTGCGTAATATTATTAGTTAGTCTCGTATTCTCATGTAGTTTGCTTTTATTGCTTCCTTATACTCTAAAATAAGCATTAATTATTAAAGTTATATCCTGCTGTTTGGGTGTCTTGTTCTTCTGTTGTAATTGCTTGGTAAATATATGCATTTTCCTTCATCATTTAAATAAATGTTTGGTACAATTTATTTTCTTTTAACTTAACTATACCAAGCACCAAGCAAACGGGAACGAAGGTAGTTAATTACGTTAACCCTGTAACTAGTTCTACTGCCTAGTTTGGTTATCTTCCAGCGTCAACCCCGTTCCCAAAATACTTTGGAGCAGTAGTAGCTTGGAAGGAGAGGGACAGTGAAGACGTGACCACTACCTAGCACAGCGCGACTTGAGATCGGTACTACGATCATACAAATCTTAAGTGCGTGCATTATAAAGGAACTTATGAAGAGCTAAATGTATCTGTGACCTGGCCATGTACCGAGGGTGGGGAGGCGGATAATGCTGCCTTTTATCCCCCTTAGGCCGCCACCATTTCCACGAAGAACAACTTGCCAACCGATACCATCTAGTTGCTAATACGATTATTCGGCTTAATTGGACCTGGAAAGGATAGCTGGAAAATTTGAAGATTCTCTTGATTTATTCTGAAACTGTGAGTTGGCAGCAGGGCCAGCACCATCCCTCTACCGCGTATGGTTTGGGATTACCTGTTGCAAACCAGGAAGCAAGGATATTCCCAACAGATTTGATGAATTAAACTGTAGAATTTATTATTAAATTTCTTGTGTTTTTTCTTGGTGTATTATTCACAGTAATTAATTGAGAATAGAGAAAATATCATCGTTTATTTTAGTGAATTCTAATATAAATAAAGTTTACTCGAAGGAACTACTAAGTCTCTTGATAAATTTATGGAGAAATGAAAAATAAAATCCTTTTACTCAAAACCAAGATTCCTAATGAAGCTCTGTTTTAATGAAAATTGAAGAAGAAGAAAACAAGAAGGAAAAACTTAATCTCCTCATTTCATTCATTCGTCGGTTTTTTAAATACTGTACCTCTCTCTCTCTCTCTCTCTCTCTCTCTCTCTCACTCTCTCTCTCTCTCTTCGCTCTTTCGCTCTTCGCTCTTCGCTCTTCGCTCTTCGCTCTTCGCTCTTCGCTCTTCGCTCCTTTCGCTCTTCGCTCTTCGCTCTCTTCGCTCTCTTCGCTCTCTTCGCTCTCTTCGCTCTCTTCGCTCTCTTTGCTCTCTTTGCTCCTCTTTGCTCTCTTTGCTCTCTTCTCTCTCTTCTCTCTCTGCTCTCTCTGCTCTCGCTCTCTCTCTCTCTCTCTCTCTCTCGCTCTTGTTCTCGTTCTCTCTCTCTCTCTCTCGCTCTCTCTCTCTCTCTCGTTCTCTCTCTCTCTCTCTCTCGCTCTCTCTCTCTCTCGCTCTCTCGCTCTCTCGCTCTTTCTCGCTCTCTCTCTCTCTCGCTCTCTCTCTCTCTCTCTCGCTCTCTCTCCTCTCTCGCTCTCTCTCTCTCTCTCTCTCTCTCTCTCTCTCTCTGAATTTATTCTTGTTCCTTGTCCACTGAAATAACAATCTTGGCAGTGAGAGAGAAAATTACAACATTGACATTCGTGAAATTCTGTTTCTGTTTTTTTGTTCTGTTTTCAACATGACTGGATTTCCTAACACAGTCCTGGAACTTACAATAATTTTAGTCATTTCAATAATAAAATTCTAATGATTTAAATTTTTATTATCATATTTCCATATTTTCATATTAGCATTTGTGAGGAAAAAGTATATTTTCATTTAGAAAATCTTATGATCAAAGTTTTTGCGGATTATTATAAACTTTTTCTCCTAGTAGGTGAAAATATTTTTATAAATTTCATTCCTTATCTTGGTTTTTTTTTTTTATAATTAACCATTCAATGGGGATATTGTAGATAAGGAGTTTGCCATTGACACTATACAGTAGGTATCAAGGATTTTCAAGTATTTGATGTTGACGATGCAAATAAACTTTTACATTTCAAAAATAAAAGTTTAAATATCTTTAGCCTATATTTCAAGCCTATTCTTATGTTTATATAAGTAAGTTTTCTGATCAGGCAGACTATAAGTAATCATTGCTGAGAACAAAATCATATCATCCTGTAAATCTCTTGTGATATGTCACTCTTTTAAAGGATTCCATAATCTATCTAT
>NC_090756.1:33712707-33717707 GCF_036898095.1 Palaemon carinicauda | reverse complement strand
ATGTTTCGGAGTTTTTCCATAGTCCTGATTGGGAGGAGAAGATAGGTGATCTTGGTAAGAGCCATTTAATGATAATTGGGGAATATCTTGGGTTGCCTATTGTCGCAGGTGTGAAGAAAGGGAGTTTGTTGCTT
This sequence comes from Palaemon carinicauda, assembly GCF_036898095.1. Classification (NCBI taxonomy): domain Eukaryota; kingdom Metazoa; phylum Arthropoda; class Malacostraca; order Decapoda; family Palaemonidae; genus Palaemon; species Palaemon carinicauda. The sequence continues at coordinate 33,717,573 of NC_090756.1, read as the reverse complement.
CAGGTAATGAAGGCTATGCAAGGTAGAATAGCAGGTCCTAGTTTAGCTGAACCAGAGTCAATTAAGGATAAGATAGCTTTGCAAAAGATAGAAATGGAAAAGTTGAAGTTACAGTTAGAAATGGGTAAGACTGAAGTAGCTAATAGGGAAAGAGAGAGGCTTCATGAGAGGGAACGGGAAAAGCTTAGAATAGCGCAGGAACAGGTTAGAGTAGAACAGGAAAAGCTTAGGTTAGATCAGGAAAAAGAATTGGAAAAGCTTAGAATAGCGCAGGAACAGGTGAGAGTAGAACAGGAAAGGGCTAGATTAGAGTACGAGAGAGAACAGGAAAGGGCTAGATTAGAGTACGAGAGAGAACAGGAGAAGGTTAGGTTAGATCAGGAAAGAGAATTGGAAATTAGGAGAATGGAACATGAATTACAGGTACTTCGGCTGAAGCGACCAGAAGCGGAAGATAGGTTTAATATTGGCAGCGCAATTAAGCTGGTACCAATATTTAATGAATCCGATGTCGCAGAATTTGTCTCTGCATTCGAAAAATTAGCGAGAAAACTGAGTTGGCCGGAATCAATGTGGACTACCTTAGTTCAATGCAGATTGATCGGTAAGGCACAGAAGGTTTATGCAGCGCTAAGTGAAGAGACGAGTGCAGAGTACGAACAGGTCAAAGAGATAATATTGAAGGCTTATGAACTGGTACCGGAGGCGTACCGTCAACGCTTTCGTAACTTGCGTAAACTGTATAACTGCACATTTGTTGAATTTGCTAGAGAGAAAGTAAGTGCGTTTTTAGATTGGTTAAAAGCGAAGGGTATTAATGATTTTGAAAGTTTAAAGGAACTAATATTAATTGAGGAATTTAAAAATCATATTGGGATGGAACTTAAAGTACATTTAGAAGACTTGAAATTGGAAACTATAGAAGCAGTAGCGGTTGCTGCGGACGAATATACTTTATCGCATAAGTCAGTAAATCGTTTTTCATCGAGACTCGATAAATGGGATAAAGGTAAGAAGGGCGAGAAAGCAGCGGTAACGTCTGGTAAGTCGGATGGAGGGAGTTCTCCAAAGAAGGCAAAGTCATCACCAAGTAGGGGTGGAAGTGAAATCATTTGTTTTTTCTGCAGGAAAAAGGGCCATGTTAAGGCTGATTGTACTGCCTGGAAAGGGCAGGGTAAGTCAAAGCCGGTAGGCTTGATTGGTAAGGTTGCTGGGAGCAGGTCCCAGGTAAGTAGTTGCTTCAGTAAGTACGTCGCAGAAGGCGAGGTTTTCGCTAAAGACCGGTCAGGGTCTGGAAGGCGGGTGAGAATACTACGGGACACTGGCGCGGCCCAGTCGGTAATCTTACGGTCCTCATTGCCCTGGGACTTCAGAGAGGAGGAGCCAGAGTATGTAGTATTAGGTGGATTTCCTAATACAGTAGTAGCGTGTCCTCTGGGTGAGTTTTGGGTAGACTCAAGGTGGATTAATGGACCTATGAAGTTGGCAATGGTGGATGTATTACCCATAAGCAATGTTGATATTGTGTTGGCTAACGATATAGAGGCAGGTACGGTATGTGATTGCCCGGTTGTGCAATGCAGGTATGCTGACCCCGTTAGTGAAGTTGAACCGGTAATGGTTGTGACTCGCTCGGCAGCGCATTCATCTGGGATAGAGGATGAAGGGTTAGGCTTGGATAGCCTAGAGGAGCTGTCAGAGGGAGGGGTTTCTGGGTTAAGTGCTTCTGCAAGTCCTAGTCTGGTCTCTGAGTGGGATAGCTCAGTAGGGTGGGATAGGGAATCACTTAGGTTAGCTCAGAAGGAGGAGTTTGGAGAATTAGGAGTGGAGGTAGAGTCTGATTTGAGTAGACCTCGGTATCTGTGGGAAGACGGCATCCTACTGAGGGTGAGTAGGTCAACTGTGGTTCCGTCTGATGATTGGGAGGTAAGGAAACAGGTGGTAGTGCCCCATAAATATAGGGACAAGATTTTATGGTTGGGACACGAGGATGTGTTCGCAGGTCATTTTGGAATTGGAAAGACTTTTAGGAAACTTGCTGAACACTTTTATTGGCCAAAGATGAGATCTGAGGTAAAAAGGTTTGTTAACTCTTGCAAAACTTGTCAACTGGTTGGTAAACCCAATCAGAAAATCCCTAAGGCACCTTTAAAACCAATTCCAGCAGTAGGGGAACCTTTTCAGGAAATTTTAATTGACATTGTAGGCCCATTGCCTAAAACCAGCAGTGGTAATCAATACATACTAACTATAATGGATCGAATGTCTAGGTACCCGGAAGCAGTGCCCTTGAGGAGTTTTAAGAGTAAGCAGGTCATCAATGCATTAACAAACTTCTTTTCCAGGTTTGGTTTGCCCAAGACGATTCAATCTGATTGCGGGACTAATTTTACAAGCAAAGATTTTTGTAAAAGTTTACAGGAGTTGAAGGTTCAACATATCAGGTCATCGCCTTACCATCCAGAAAGCCAGGGACAGATTGAGCGATTCCATCAGACGCTGAAATCCATGTTAAAAAAATATTGTGGGGATAATCCGGGAGGATGGGATAAAGTTCTCCCGTATTTACTTTTTGCTTATAGGTCTGTACCAAGTGATGTAATGGGTTTCACCCCCTTTGAATAATTTGTGGTCACAAGGTAAGGGGTCCTTTGGATGTGATAAGAGAGAGTTGGGAGGGGAGTCACCCTAACGTAAGCTTGATAGAGTTCTTGAGAGAGTCCAGGAGTAAGTTAACTAAGGCCTGGGAATTTGCTAAGAATAATCTAGTAATTGGTCAGGGGAAGATGAAGGAAAAGTACGACATAAAGACCAGAGTTAGGGAATTTCAGGTTGGGGATAAGGTACTTGCTCTGCTGCCAATTCCAGGAAATCCCTTAACGGCAAAGTTTTCAGGTCCATGGAAGGTTGCAAAGGTAGTTAGTAGTCTTAACTACCTGATAGAAACACCAGACAGGCGACGTAAGTATCAACTATGCCATGCAAATATGTTGAAGCCTTTTGTTGAGCGTGTGAGTAAGGAACCAATCTTATTACTCAATAGGGTTGAGCCCAATGTTTTAGGTCCCAGCATTGATATGCCATGGCCCAGAAATAATCAGGAAATGCTAAGTAATTTGTCTGGGAATTTGCTACACTTAGAAAGGGATCAGAGGGAGTCTGTGGTAAATTTATGTGAATCTTTTCCAGAATTATTTCAGGATTCTCCAGGGCTTACCAATGTATTGAGTCACGATGTGGAAGTGGGAAATGCTAAGCCCATCAAGCAAGCCCCCTATAGGACCAATCCAGTAAAAAGAGAGATTATTGACAAGGAAGTAGAGTATATGTTGGAGCACAATTTAATTGAAGACAGTAATAGTCCATGGTCTTCTCCTGTAGTCTTAGTGAAGAAGGAGGGAGGTGAGTACCGGATGTGCTTTGATTACAGGAGAATTAATGCAGTCACTGAGGCTGACAGCTTTCCTCTTCCTCGAGTAGAGGACTGTATTAATGAAATAGGGAATGCTCAGTATATTAGTAAATTTGACTTGTTAAAAGGATACTGGCAAGTTCCATTGACTAAGCGGGCTAGGGAGGTATCCGCATTTGTAACTCATGAAGGGTTGTATGCCTGTAATGTTATGCCTTTTGGCATGAGAAACGCCTCTGCTACATTCCAGCGTTTAATGAATAAGATTGTGGGTAGACTGGAAGGAGTAGTGGTCTATATTGATGATATCATCGTGTATAGCCATGATTGGGCTACACACTTAAAGAGGATGGAGAAACTGTTTGTTAAGCTCAAGCAAGCAGGGTTGGTGATTAATTTGGCAAAGTGTGACATAGCAAAGGCGAAGGTAGTCTACTTGGGACATGAAGTAGGTCAGGGTAAAGTACTACCAAAGTCTGCAAATGTAGAGGCAATTGTAAATTTTCAGGTGCCGGATAACAAGAAAGCCATTCGCAGGTTTCTGGGAATGATAGGCTACTATAGAAAATTTATAATTAATTTTTCCCAAATAGCTAATCCTTTAACTAATTTATTGCAGAAAGGAGTGGAATTCCAATGGTCGAGCGCATGTCAAGAATCGTTTGATAAGTTAAAATCCACCTTATTAACTAATCCAATTTTGAAAGCCCCTAATTTTCAAGTACCATTCAAGTTGGCAATAGATGCCAGTGATGTGGGTGTTGGAGCTGTCTTGTCGCAGGTGGAGGACCAGGTAGAACATCCAGTGGCTTTCTTCTCAAAGAAATTAACTAAACCACAACAGAATTATTCCACCATAGAGAAGGAAACCTTGAGCCTGATTCTCGCTCTTGAACATTTTGAGGTTTATCTTTCCAGCTGCAGGACACCGATTGAAGTCTGGACCGATCATAATCCTTTAACTTTTTTGAAAAAGTTTAAGAGTCACAATCAGAGATTGTGTAGGTGGAGCTTATTGTTGCAGGAATGGAGACTGGATATTAAGCACATCTCTGGGAAAGAGAACGTTGTTTCAAATGCCTTATCCCGCTGATTTCTTGTGATAATGAAATTTTTCACATTTCAGGAGATTGTTTTTTTTTTTTTTTTTTTTTTTTTTTGTTATTGTTAGGATGACACTAGTTAAAGTATTAAAATTATTATTGTTCAGATTATATTTTGAAGGGTAAATTAACCAGCTAGTTTTGATAAACTAAATAGGGGTTGCTTTGACTTGAGACTTTATCTATCCATTTTTATTCCATAAAAATTTTTATTTAAGGGGGGAAATGTAACAAACTATACCGGGGATTTTGGTTAATTTATCTTAATTGATAAAGTAATATTTTGAGTGTCACCTAAAGTCACTTTAATTTAATTTTCTTTTCATCGCCATCTAGTGGTTGATGTATTAG
>NC_090756.1:33702707-33707707 GCF_036898095.1 Palaemon carinicauda | reverse complement strand
ACCTTCCGAAGTTGCCAGAATATCTTCTGAGGAGGGAACAGGAGACGAATGAGAGACTTGCAGCCTCCCTTTCTCATCAAAACTGCCTGGAAATGAGTGCAGGTCTACATAACGCCCCAGAAATGTTCATCTTCCTGGCTAAGTCTCACATGGGGACCTTTGTGAAAGACATATTCTTTCCTCAGAACAAGGAGAGCCTGCAGAGAGTTTGTTTTGGCCTCAGCAACCATAAGACACGAACCAAGGAAGCTGATTACCTCGAGCATCTGGGGTAAAGACCTTTTCCTACAGGAACTGGTCCAAGGGATCATAGCCAGAGCAGCCACGAAGAACAGGAATCTTCTCCAAAAGTGGGGCATGAGCTCAAAGAGGAAATCTTCCTCGGACGGAGGTTCTCAGCCCAAGAATAAAAAGGCAAGGAGACCACGCAGACATGCAAAACTTCCTGCCGTGACTATGACATCGATGCCTCAGACCACCTTCCAGATGGTCCCTCAACACCTGGTAGCCCAGTCGCCAGTGTTTAACCCTAACTTTGAGAAGCAGTCGATTTCAAAGGAAAAGGCCCTAAGAGAAGTTCTCCCGGTGGTAACTCCTCTCGGGGCCGAGGGGTACCTGCTCGCGGAAACAAATCTGCAGGACCCCCCAAGCAATGAGGGGCTCCAGGTAGGGGGCAGACTGTATCACTTTCAGGATCGCATGACCTTCGATCCCTAGGCCCACAGCCTAATCACGAATGGACTCGGGTGGAAATGGAACAGAACTCCACCCCATTTTCCAGAATTCTTCCAATACTCCACCCCTTGTTAGAAGAATATGCCTCAGAACTCTTGATCTAGAAGGTAATAAGGAAAGCAAAGTCCATCAAATTCCAGGGATGGCTGTTTTGTGTTCCCAAGAAAGACTTAGACAAACACAGACTCATTTTAGACTTGTCTGCACTCAACCAGTTCATCGAGAACATCAAGTTCCAGATGCTTACTTTGCAACACATAAGGATCCTTCTACCAAAAGGGACGTACACAGTCTCAACAGACCTAGCAGATGCTTACTGGCATCTTCCAATGAGTCGCCCTTTCTCCACCTACCTAGGATTCAAGCTACAGAAGAAGAAGTTTGTCTTCAGAGCAATGCCCTTCGGACTAAACACAGCCCCAAGGATATTCACGAAGCTAGCAGAGACAATCGTCCAGCAGCTACGCTCCGAAGGAGTTCAAGTGGTAGCATATCTAGACGATTGGCTGGTATGGGCAGCATCCAAGACTACTTGTCTGCAGGCAGCCAACAAGGTGATCCAGTTCCTGGAACACCTGGGCTTCAAGATCAAACGCTTTTCTCTAGCTCAGCAGTTCTAATGGCTAGGAATCCAATGGGATTTATAGTCACACCACCTTTCCATTCCATCCAAGAAGAGGAGAGAGATAGCTGGATCTGTCAGGAGACTAATCCATCACAAGAGAATTTCAAGATGCCAATAGGAAAGAGTATTGGGCTCTCTCCAGTTCGCAGCAGTGACAGACCTGGTGCTAAAAGCACGTCTAAGAGATGCGTCAGGAGTCTGGAGAAGATACGCATCAAACGCTTGAAGAGATCAACTAAGGTTGACCCCAATCCTATTGCGCACGCAGTTAAGGCCGTGGTCAATAGCCAAGAGCCAAGCACGGACAATTCCCTGCAACCACCACAATCATCAGTGGTGATACACACGGACGGCTCCTTGGAAGGATGGGGAGGCCATTCTCACAAGAAAAAAGTGCTAGGGAATTGGTCACACCAGGTCAAAACCTTTCATATCAACATATTGGAAGCTTTGGCAGCTTTCCTGACGTTGAAGAAACTATCCCCTTGCAGAGCAATCCACATCAGATTTGGCCTGGACAACGAAGTGATAGTAAAATGTCTAAATCTATAAGGCTCGAGATCGCCTCTCATCAACCATGTGATATTAGCCATCTTCTACCTGCCAAGGAGGAGGGGATGGCACCTATCAGCACTTCACCTACAAGAGTTCCGCAACGTGATGGCGGACGCTCTATCCAGGTGAATGCCCATTGGGACAGAATGGTCCTTCGGCGCAGACTCATTTTCCTTCATCTCGAAAAAAGTACCGGAACTGCAGATAGACCTCTTCACAACGAGAGACAACAAGAAACTACCTCATTACGTAGCCCCTTATATGGACCCTCAAGCAGAGGCGATGGACGCCATCTCCCTCGACTGGAACAGGTGGAATCGCATTTACCTGTTTCCACCAACCAACCTCCTGCTAAGAGTCCTCGACAAGCTAAGATCCTTCAGAGGGACAGCAGCAGTAGTGGCCCCCAAGTGGCCCAAAAGCAATTGGTTCCCTCTAGTTCTAGAGCTGAAACTGAAGCTGTTTCCTCTGCCAGATTCAGTATTATCTCAACTGGTCCAGAAGTCGACTGGCTACGCTTCATCCTCGAGAACCAACAACCTACATCTCATGATTTTCTCGCCCTACCCGGTAACAAAAAGTTTGGAATCTCGAAGGATAAAGTTGACTTCATCGACAAGTATAAGTCAAGTTCGACTAGGAGACAATATGAATCGTCATGGAAGAAATGGGTTTCCTTTGTGAAAACCAGGAAACTGACAGAAATGTCGATAGATTTCTGTCTTGCATTCTTCATATGCCTACACGAACAAGCCTGGCTTCTACTATGATTACCTCGTGTAAGTCGTCCCTGGCTAGACCACTTCTGTACCCCTTGGAAGTGGACCTCTCTAGTGAAATCTTTAAGATCCTAAAAGCATGCGCTAGACTCAAGCAAGCAACCCCACCAAAGTCCATCACGTGGTCTTTGGACAAAGTGTTGCACTATGCTTCGAACCTATACAATGAGGATTGCATTCTTAAGGATCTAGTCTTGCACTATGCTTCGAACCTAAACAATGACGATTGCATTTTAAAGGATCTAACGCAGAAAGTAATTTTTCTGTTTGCAATAGCCTCAGGGGCTAGAGTTAGTGAAATACTGGCCTTATCCAGAAACGAAGGCCATATTTAGTTCCTAGACACAGGAGAACTGAACATTTTTCCTGATCTTGCCTTTCTTGCCAAGAATGAGCTACCCACTAAGAGGTGGGGTTCTTGGAGAATATGCCCACTGAAAAAAAAATGCCTCTCTGTGCCCAGTTGTGTCTTAGGGTCTATCTTCGAAGAACTTCAGACTTCAAGGGAGGACAGCTCTTCAGAGGCAAAACTTCAGGATCAAACCCATCCCTAAGACAACTGAGAGCAAAGCTCACCTACTTTATTCGCAGAGCAGATCCTGACAGTACACCCGTAGGTCACGATCCGAGGGAAGTTGCTTCTTCGTTGAACTTCTTTCAACATATGGACTTTGAAAGACTTCACTCATACACTGGGTCTTCTACAAACACTCTGCGAAGCAAGTATATGAAATAAAACAATTTGTGGTGGCAGTGGGTAGTGTCATTAAACCCATCGTCTAGTGCTGCAATGAACATTGGACTGTTTTGGGACTTTACAGTGCATCGAGTGCATGGGTATACTTACCTTCTAGTGCAAATCACAACAAGATTAACATACTGTTCCATGTAGCTGCATATCTGACCAATAACATCAGTGCCGAGTGAACGTTTGCATCACAGTGTTTATGCATTTCCAAAAATCTGGACGTGTCAGACAGATTTGGTTTCACATCTCCATTGAGTGTTATTATTCCGATAAAGAAATTATATATTTTTTTCTTCAGGAGAAAATATGGACCCTGATGTGTTTTAATGCTGGATCAGATTTATACTCTATTGTAACTACATTTGATACTTTACTTGCAAAAATAAAAATACTAAAACGTATTTGCGTGTTATTACTGCTACCTCAGTTATAGTCAAATAAATCATGCTAGAGTTTTATTTAATCCCTATAAGGGCCTAAAACTTGAAATCAGGATTCAGATTTCCATGGTAAGTAAAAGGTAAGCTCTAAATTTTCCCTACTGTTCCTACGGAAATACAAATCTTGAATCCTTATTGTCGATATCGACACTTTCCCTGCAGGGGGCAGGAAGCACTAAGCCAGCTCCAGGCTTAATGGAAATGACAGTTACCTGGAATCTCACATACAGGTCTAGTAGACCAGATAAGGAAATCCATTCAAGGTAGAAGGCACATACTTAAACACACAACTATAGTAATTTCAAGTTAATTCTCTAGTATGCTTCCATAAACACGACATGGCCCGAACCCAAATAAACAGATTTGAGCAGAGTGAAAAATCTATTTTTGCGTGAGAGTGCCATGTCATCCTGATGGACCCAACCTTTTGCTAACCCCTCCCAAAATTACTTTATTTGCGGCCATTTCAGCTTAACGACAAGAACAGGAATGGTGTCGCGGTAGTAGTTGGGATGGAGGTCCACCGGGTACCTGGACCGGCACCTCCTTCTTTTGCCAGTCATCCCCCTTACATCAAAGAGTTAAGTCTATTCCGGGTGAAGATTGCTATGTGTCGTATCTAGTATACATCCCCTGATTTTATACGATATCCTTTACTGGATACTCGCGCCAGGAGTTAGAATCCTTTGGGAGTATCAGTGTAACAAATATCCCTTAGAAAGCTACTTAAACGAACCTTCCATCAGGACGACATGGAACTCCCACCCAAAAATTGATTTTTCACTTTGCTCAAAATCCATTCATATATATATATATATATATATATATATATATATATATATATATATATATATATATATATATATATATATATACACACACAGTATACATGGCTACATAACGCTAAGAATCAAAAGATCAAATTTATCTACTAGACGATATAAGTAAGGGACAATGTAGCAGTGTGGGGTATACTCATTCATTATTGCTAGTTACCGCTGTTAAGCTCAAATCACTTGTGTGATAGTAGTATGTGGCATATTCATAATTGCCAGTTACTGCTGTTAAGCTCAATTCACCTGTCTGATAGGACTATGCAGCAACTCCTTCATCATTGC
>NC_090756.1:33695207-33697707 GCF_036898095.1 Palaemon carinicauda | reverse complement strand
GATGTTGTCACACTTTTGTTTTATTACTCTTTTGAATTTCCGTATTTTTGTCACTTTTGTCTTGTCACTCTTTTGAATTTCTGTAATTTTTGTTACTCTTTCGTCTTGCCACTCTTTTGATTTGTCACTCTTTTGATAATAACCCATATATATATATATATATATATATATATATATATATATATATATATATATATATATATATATATACTGTATATATATATATATATATATATATATATATATATATATATATATATATATATATATATATATATATATATATATATTCATATATATATACATACATATATATATATATATATATATATATATATATATATATATATATATATATATATATATTTATATATATATATATATATATATATATATATATATATATATATATATATATATATATATAATTATTGCACACATATATAAAAGAAGAGGTAATCAAAATGGAAACAGAACAAATATCGAACGGTAAAATTATTATGAAATATTAAAGCAAAATACTAATGAATATATGTTAATATATATCTTCAAAGAACAATTCATAACAATTCTTTTCTTTAGATACATCGAATAAAAAGAAAAATTTTCCATTAGTAATGACAAAAATCTTTTGTGTCACACTTACAATATAATTATATCCTCACTTCCTGAATCGGCATCCTGTAAAAAAGTACAAAGACTTATTTCTCCCTTTTATTACTTTCCTCTCCTTTGTCATCATTATTTCAGAGGCATAGAGATCTTTTTCCTAGAGCTGTTCACTCGACACAGCAATATCATTTCGAGAATTTCAAAAGTTTGTTTTTCTCTCTCTCGATTGCAGTCTCTATGTAAAACAGGTAATTTCTAATTATATACTTGTATTTTCCCGTGTCTTTTAATTAATATATAGAATATAGAAATTACAATAGAATGTAATTTAAAGAAGAAAATGGATAGTTTAATATTCCAGCAACTTTTTCCTACAAAAAAAAGGTGTTTTTGAATAAGATTAACTTTTATAAATAATTTTGATATGAACCAATAAAAAGCTGTTTTTACTAAAATAAAACGGATATCTCTCTATATATTTATCTGTCTTAGTATCAATAGCTTTCAAATTCATCCATCTCTTTTTGCAACGATGAAACAGCGTGTTGTGGTATGTGGCAGCTCATTCATAAAGCCAGGTACCACTATCAACCTTAATTTATTTGCCTGAAAGTAACGTTTTAATATATCCTTTTTTACATAATTTTACATTTTACAATGAATAAATAAAAAGCTGATTGTTTTAAAAATTATATATCTATTATCCATCGCAATATTGATATGTTTCCAATTCATTCATTTGGTTTTGCAACAATAAAACAGAAAAACTATGTACTGTGGCATGTGACATTTCAATCATATATGCCCGGTACCTCTATTAAGCTCAATTTATTTGCCTGGAAATAATATCTTGATAAATATTTCATGTAGTTCTCAAGAGTCAAATAAAAATTTGTGATCCAATAAATGTCAAAGACAGTGACATATATCACCATTAAATGGCTGACTTTTGTAATGTTGATAGTGAATTAAATTTTCATGATTTATACGGATCAATTATTAACGAGAGAATATTTCAACCACGGTTGTTAACTTTGCTGGCTATTATGTGGTTTTCGAAGCGTATTTGATTTTTTAATTATTTAGTATGAATTTATGCATTGTTAATATATTAGCTGCTAACTTAACTCTAGTAACTCAAATTCATTTTCTACCAAAGGAAATCAACCTTTTGATAGTTTAAAAAAAAAAAAGGAATTATAAGAGCCTCCACCGTGTTATGCTTGGACACCAAGAGTGCTTTCAACCACTATTTCATTTACTGTTTTCCGAGCAATTTATTACCTCTGCCAAAGAAGCTGGGAGGAGGTTATGCTTTCGCCCCTATTTGCCAGTTTGTCTGTTTGTTTGTGAACAACTTCCTGCCCACAGTTTTACTCATAGAGTATTGAAACTTTCAGGGATTAATTGTTATACTGAGACGTGGAAGTGATTCAGTTTTGTAAGCCCTAGACCAAAGGTCAAGGTCGAGCAAAATGTCAACCGAAATTGACTCTGGGTAAGGTAAACGGGTTTCGAGAAATAAGCTTCCGTGGCGGATGTCTGCACTCTCAGAATACTTTTCTAGTTTTTACTGAGTTTTAGTAGTGAAGGTTTTCAACCATCTATGTAAAATGAAGGACAATTTCATCATCTATTTGAATATAAAAAAATGATTTGTAATCAAGAATTATGAAGAATGTCTCTAATAAATCGGCAGATCGATACTTTCGACAATCTTTGTCTCTGTGGCAGAAGTGATTGTGCGAAATTAAAATCCAGCCAATTTCCTCTCAGCATCAGCCACTAAAGAAATCTTGTATTTCTTATTCAATGCAGTACATTGCGCAACTTAGAATATTCAGGTTCCTTGTAATATGTATTCATTAAGAGCTACTCTTAGTAACAT
>NC_090756.1:33680207-33685207 GCF_036898095.1 Palaemon carinicauda | reverse complement strand
ATATATATATATATATATATATATATACTGTATATATGTGTGTGTACCTCTGTATCTGCATATGAAGAATAAATCGTCACACGAATTCATAAATATAATTGAAAAATACTTGTGGTCACCTTATTGAAGGCGGCCACTTCAACAGCGAAGCCAACCCACCAAAACCTTTGTTCATTTTAAAATGATTAATATTCCGCTGATCTAACAGCCGCTCCACGTCCAATGATATTGGTCTCTCATTAACAAATATTTTGCGTAACTTCTAAAAAAGGAAAATGTATCAATACTACAGCAGTTTGGGAATTGGTATATGCTACTAATTATGGAAATTTATTGATGAGTGAATTAACGATGAGACACTATTTTGACATTTGATTTTTGGTATTAATGAGTTGAACTTAATTGCTGTATCTGGCAATGATGCATGATTGAGTTACCAATCGTAATAAAACATATTTTTGTCATTTTTTTTTCTCTACATAGATGATCAGATAAGTAAGGTCGTCAATTAGGATCGGCAGATTCACATAATGGTGGTTGACGCACGTACATATGTACACACTCATATATATTTGTATGGATGAATATACTGTATGTGGTTGGGTAGCTTCAACCGTGTGTGGCAGTTGGCGTCTTGTTAGGCCACGCCCCCAACTCCATCTCGGGTACGTTCATTACTTAAATTATCAGTATTTTGGTTTAAAAAGTAAAATTCATTACTTGTGTAGTTTAATTTTTATCCTAATTGAAAATTTATGTAAGTTTTCTATAATGATCTAGTTGATAATTTGATAAATAAAAATATCATTTTATTTTTAAGATATGCTTAGTGATAGGTGTCTTTTATTGAGTTAAATTGCAAAATGTTTCGTCTTTATGAAGAAGGTAAGACTTGCCAGTTGGTGACTATTGAACGAAAATCAATGAAATCAAGTCAAACGACTTTTGCTATGTTCTGTACTTTAATTTGGAAATAAACATTTGAAATAAAGGACAAAAATTATTCTATCTTTCTTTCATTGACTTACAAAGTTTAGTATACACAATAAGAATAATTTTTGTTCTACTCAAAAAATGATAAATACAAAAAAAAAATAATAAAATAAAAAGGAATTCAAAATGTATTTCAAATAACGTTATCTAGTCACAATCTTCTCTTTTATTTCAACCTAACAATCTTAAAAAAATTTTGGGTCTCTCTCTCTCTCTCTCTCTCTCTCTCTCTCTCTCTCTCTCCTCTCTCTCCCAGGTTTTTGCTGTTTGGGGAACAAACAGAGGAGAGTAGGAAGGTTCTAATGTGAACCTCAGATGTGTAATGTATTAAGAAAGTTCTGATTCTCTTTCAACTCTTGAATCTACACAATTAAGAGAAAGAAAACATAATTGTAGGTAATTAAATTTGTCGTGAAGGAACTGAAATATTTGTAATAATAATTTCAATATTTCTTTTTATATTTTGTGAACTTTATTCGCTAGCATTTAATCAGTGGGTTGTAGTAGCCTATTGGAAACATCCCTGCCTGGTGATCGTCAGAATGGGGTTCGAGTCCCGCTCAAACTCATTAGTTCCATTAATGTCTGCAACCTCACCATCCTTTTGAACTAAGAGGGAGCGTTTGGGCAGCCTATAGGTCTATCTTCAGCAGCCATTGCCTGGCCCTCCCTTATCCTAGCTTGGATGGAGATGGGGCTTGTGCTGATCATATGCATATTTGGTCAGTCTCTAGGGCATTGTCCTGCTTGCTAGGACAATGTCACTGTCCATTGTTTCTGGCATTCATGAGTGACCTTAAACTAATTATTACAAAATAATAACTAGCATCCAACGCTTTTCAAAGTTTCATAAAAGGCTTAACCACATTTCCTGTAGTTATGGAGGATTTTAACTACAACACTGAGGATGGCAAATAATTTTCAAAACGTCTGCCAATACCAGTTCAATTCCAATTGTCTTCCCTATTGCCATATGGTTAATTGAATAATTATTAGTTTGTAATGCAAGTGAGTTTAATGTGATATACTCTCTCTCTCTCTCTCTCTCTCTCTCTCTCTCTCTCTCTCTCTCTCTCTCTCTCTCTCTCTCTCTCTCTCTCTCTCTGTGTTTAAGGTTTCCTTAGCATGTTTCATATTGTTAAAGCTTCTATGCCACTGTTATCCTCAACCGTTTGTATATGAGCCTTGTGATGTCTCGTTAATAAATCAGTTATGTCCAGCCCCTCTATCTGGCAAGACCTAGTTGCAGCCGCCCACAGGTTTCATGATATATATCCTAACAATAAAATCAAATTAAATATTAGTCTTATGATACTGTTTCTAAGTGGGGATACCTGAGCGTAGTGATAGGGTTTGTGTATCGCCATGCTCAGTAAAGCTGTGCGAATCAGGGCCACCCATACTAGGTTGGTTTGCTATGAGCGATCAAAATAAAGTTCCTCACTGTCACCAATCCGCAGTGGCTAGCGTGGTGATGTAAATTAGACAAAACGCAGAAATGAATAAAGAGACGTCTCAGGCCTTTGTCGTCAGTAGACTAGAAACGGTTGCATATGTTGTTGTTGTTGTCGTTGTTTTATTATATCGATATATTTTTTTCTATTATAAAAAAACGATGTCATTTCTGGTTTTTCCAGTATAAATTAACATCATTAAGATTTATTATAGAATATATTAATAACATTCATTAACTCTATGATCACTTAATTAACTCGGTTATCTTGAATGATTTATTTAAGATAATAAAACATTCAATAGAAATCTCAAATTCCTTCAAAGAGAATATTTGAATTTGAGTTCCATAAATAAATCAGTATTTGGGATTGTCTCAGAATCTATGTCAAAAGAAACATTTTAATTTCAAAACGCCTAAATAATAGAAATTTTGCACATTTACACGTGTTTTCATATTCTTTTAAGCCATATATCTTACCCCTCCTTATGTCTGGATTTTCTCTATATCTCGTGATCAGAGAACCGAGGGGAGGATCAACTCAAATATCTTAGCTTATGGTCGGCCGGGGAATCGAACCCAGGTCAAAGAAACTGATGTTCCAGTGACTTAGCAACTCAGCCACAATGAGTGGCAGAGTTGCTAAGTCAATGGAACATCATTTATTATTATTATTATTATTATTATTATTATTATTATTATTATTATTATTATCTGGAAAAGCAGATACTACAAGCCCAAAGAATCCAACAAGGAAAAATATCACAGTGAGAAAAAAAATAAGAATAGATAAACTATGGTAAAAGTAAATGATACTGAATATAAAATATATTAATGTTAGTAACAACATCAGAATAGATCTTTCATATATAACCATGAAGAGAGTCTCATGTCAACCTGTTCAACATCAAAACATTCGCTGCAAATTTCAACTTTCAAGGGATGTTTCACCTAAACTTTGGACCTGATAAACTCAGTTTCTTCTTGAAAAAACTCTTATTCAATCATCACCTAATCATTCATCAGTAATTGTAGCCATTTGATTAGTTAATGACCTTTTGATTTATAATCATTATTCGCTTTAATGATGACCCTTACGCTTTCAAATAGGAGTCAATTATCTCAGACAGGTGTCGTCCATTGAGATAGATTGGAGCAATGGGTCACCGGGAAGAAAAATCATTGTATATTATTATTATTATTATTATTATTATTATTATTATTATTATTATTATTATTAGTCCTAGGGCTCCAGCATAGAAAAATACCCTATTGAGGAAAGGAAATATTTGATTAAATAAACTACAAGAGAAGTAATGAATAATTGAAATAAAATAATTTAATACAACTGTAAAGCATTAACAATACAGTGCAATAAACCCTAGCTGTATTTATACATAACAATATATACAGACATGAAGTCCAGATAATTACCAGGTTAGCAGGAAAACTGCATTCACATTTCTCCATTTATTATTTGAAATGAGACATATTTAAGATCAATTTTGAAATACATAATGGATTTGTCACAAAGGTTTCACAGATATTCATGACCAAGCTCACGAAGAGAGAGAGAGAGAGAGAGAGAGAGAGAGAGTGAGAGAGAGAGAGAGAGAGAGAGAGAGAGAGAGGGTTATTACTTTGAGATTTGGTAACATAGGTCTATGTAATAGTACGCCTATCACACAGGTGAACCATACTGGTTACAGAGTCTACATCAGTTTATCATATACATTCTTAGGGATTTGGCGAGTTTATTATCAAAACAACATTATCGAAGTACTCAGAGAACAAGAAAATCTATAGTTTCTTCTTGAGAGCCTTAATATCTTCAGTCTTTCAAATTTATATAAGGAGCTTGTATAGTTTTGGGGCCGCATATTTGAAGGCTCTGTAACCTACAGTGAATATACACTTTAGTTCTAATAATTTGAAACCAACTGCATTAATCTTATCTCTATGCGATTTATTGGCTACACAATATGTAGCAATTATCTTAAGTATTTTGGATGTCCAGTTCTGATAACTTGATGGGTTGTTGAACATAATATCTCCAACTATATTCCAGCTTTCATTGCTAGCCAGTGTAATTCAATTAGTATAAGAGTGATCCTTTCTCGGGGAGGGACACCATTTATTAGTCCTGCTCCTCTGTTTATTATGTTTTGTAATTTCGTAAGTAGAATTTTGGGTAGATTTTGGTGGATGGAGTTGAAATAGTCAATCCTGGTGATGATAAAGTTTATCGCAAGTTTATTTACTGGAAGTTCTTAAGGTACTTCTTTATAAGAGCATTGATTTTAAGATGATAGCCAGCAGTTTCACTGCATTATTTATTTCGGTATTGAAACACAAGTTACAGTCATGAGATACTCCTAGATCGCAAACTATTTTAGATATTGGGGCAGAGAAGTTATTTATGTTTATTTGAATATCGCCCAAGTTTTTTTTTTATTCTGGTTTTCTTTCCATCCACCATAAACTAAATTTAATTTTCGTCTAATTTTAGTTGTTTGATTGTCATCCATTCCCTAATTATTATTATTATTATTAT
>NC_090756.1:33655207-33670207 GCF_036898095.1 Palaemon carinicauda | reverse complement strand
TACTCTGGATCCTGTCGTTGGGCTTCAGCCAGGGCGTTGTAATCCAATCCCAGTTGAACGGCAGCCAACGTGTTTCTTGACAGGGCATCGGCAACGGGATTCATTTTCCCAGGGACGTATTGGAGGGTGCAATTGTATTCAGCCACGGTGGAGAGATGTCGGCGTTGACGGGCGGACCAGGCGTCAGACTGTCGAGTGAAGGCGTGCACCAGAGGCATGTGGTCTGTGCGAATGACGAAGGGCGTACCTTCTAAGAAATGGCGAAAGTGACGGACAGCCAGGTGCACCGCCAGCAATTCTCGATCGAAGGTAGAATAACCCGATTCTGCCTTGGACAGTTTTCTGCTGAAGAAGGCCAATGGGCGGGGCGAGCCTTTGACCACCTGCTCGAGTACTGCACCAATAGCGACGTCGCTGGCATCGGTGGAGAGAAGGAGAGGGGCGTGTGGGATAGGAAAAGTGAGAGCCGCAGCAGTTGATAGGGCCTTCTTTGCATTGCAGAAGGCTGCTTCTTGAAGGGGACCCCACTTGAGGTTCTTTGGCTTGCCCTTGAGGGAGGCGTAGAGGGGAGCAAGAGTGGCGGCAATGGCTGGCAGAAAGCGGTGATAATAGTTGATCATGCCCAAGAATTCCTGCGGAGCTTTGACGGTCGAGGGCGTGGGGAAATTCTGAACGGCTGCTACCTTCTCAGGGAGGGGATGGACTCCTTCAGGAGTGATACGGTGCCCTAAGAACGACACTTCGTTGGCGCCAAAGGTACACTTGTCGTACCGGACTACAAGGCCGTTTTGTTGCAGGCGGTCGAGCACGATGCGCAGGTGACGGAGGTGTTCCTCTTTTGAGGAGGAGAACACAAGTATGTCGTCCACATAACATACACAGAAAGGGAGGTCCCCTAAGATGCCATCCATGAGACGTTGAAACGTTGCCCCAGCATTACGAAGGCCAAAACAGGAGTAATTGAAGGTGTATGTACCAAACGGAGTGGTGATGGTGGTCTTGGGGATGTCTTCTGGGTTCATAGGCACCTGATAATACCCCTTCAGGAGGTCAAGCGTAGAGAAAACCTTTGCTTTGTGCAGGTAGGAGGTTACATCGGCAATGTTTGGGAGGGGGTAGTGATCCGGTTCTGTTTGCATGTTCAGGCGCCTGTAATCCCCGCACGGACGGAGGGAGCCGTCTTTCTTCAGAACGATGTGTAAGGGTGACGACCATGGGCTGGAGGCCTTTTGGCAAAGGCCCATTTTCTCCATTTCGGCGAACGTCTGTTTGGCGGCTGCCAATCGTTCCGGTGCCAGACGTCTGAATTTTGCGAAGACTGGGGGTCTCGTCGTCTTGATATGGTGATAAATACCCTGCTTAGCAGGAACCGTGGGCGTTTGGCGAAGTTCTGGACGGAAAACTTCCGGGTACGACGTGAGGAGGTGGGCGTAGGCATCCGTGGGTGCGCTGATGTGGAGAGCGAGGTTAGAGGGGGCGGGTTGAAGAGGTGTCGACAAGTACGAGTCCGCGTTGACCAATCGTCGGTGGGCGACATCGACCAGAAGGTGGAAATAAGAGAGGAAATCCGCACCGAGGATTGGCATTGTGACGTCAGCAACGAGAAACTTACAATTGAATTTACCGTTTCCGAACGATAATGTGAGGCTCTCGTAACCGTAGGTGGGTATCGCAGATCCGTTGGCAGCTACCAAGCGGACGTCGGCAGATGTAGACAGACTACGTTGTGCCTTGAAGAGTTTCCTTGGCAAAAGAGAATGACAAGCACCCGTGTCTACTAAAAATCGCACGCCCGTTCCTGCATCCTGTAAAAAGAAAAGATTAGAAACATGGGAGGCCACCGCCACAAGCGATGGCCTACTTACACGTTTTTTAGCCACTGACAATCTTTGGCACATTTCTTCGCGGTTGCCCTGAATCTGAAGTGGTAGTAGCAAAACTGCGGTGGATGGGAGGTAGTAAGTGGCTGTAGAAGTCGTTCGTTGGGGCGCGAGCGATTGGTAGGTGGTGGGCGGCTTTGTCGCCGCTTCGGCACGTCACGGGGTAGGCGTGTATGTCCTACGGCATTCATGTCAGCTTCGGTGTACGTTGAATAGGCATCCTCGTCGTCAGTGGTGGAGGCGTTGATGGAGGTCTTGAAGTGGCTGTCCATAAGGGCGTCGGCTTTGGTCATCAAGTCCTTTATGGGTAAACTATCGACATCGGGTATGGCAGCGCGCACAGGTTCAGGTAAACGGCGTATCCAAAGGGCACGGAGTAGGTTCACCTCACGAGGAGAGCCGTCTGCGGCAGGTTGAAGGCGAGCGATACTGGTCATTTCCCTGAGGGCAAGCGAAGCCCTTTGGTCCCCCAACGGTTGTTGCGAGAGCTGAAAAAGCTTTGCTATACGGGCGGCTGGCGATGGCGAGTACTGTTGCAGAAGGTATGATTTGAGGTCGTCATACGCTATTGGGGTGTCTCCTTGTTCACAAAGCCAGTCGGATATTTCTGGGAAGGTGTCCTCGGGTATCGCCGCGAGAACATAATCCGCTTTGGTGGTTGAGCGAGTCACGCCCCTGATACGAAACTGGACTTCTGCGCGCTAAAACCAAGCAAACGCCTCTCCGCTGGCAAACGATGAAAGTTTGAATGGAGAGGCCGTAGCGCCAACTGCCGTAGAGTCCGTCATAGTACCAACGATGGAGGGGCGAGGGGGTGGGGGTGGAAGGCGGTGGAAGCGAGTCGACTTCCGGGGTCACCAATGTGACGGGCCGAGAAAGGAGTTGTGAAATCAAAGGCAGATTGGAAACGACTGAGTTATATTGTTGTGGAACACTCTCCTTATATACAAAACCTCAAGGCAACAGGACATGACAAGTTCACAAGACAGACAAAATCACCATGGAAAAACCAGACTTGAATTTTCATGTTCGTTTTAGTGCGAGGGAAGAGCGAAGATACAACCATAATATATACAAAAGGAATTATGTACAATTGTGTGAAACACGGTTGGTACATTATCATACCATGCCTCATGTCCATATAGTAACACCGATCTCTCAAATTTACTACTAGGCATCGTGTAATGATGCCTTTTTTGATAAATTAACTGTTGTTTTGTTGTATTCAAGTTGTGGAATGATCTTCAAAATCAAGTGGTTAAATGGCTGGAACTTCAAAAGTTCAAACTTGCAGCAAATGTTTTCATGTTGAACGGGGTGTCATAAGTCTGTTTATAGTTTATATATGAAAGAAGTTTTAATATGGATTCTGTTCTTAAAATATGTTATTTTAATTGTTCATTACTTCTCTTGTAGTTTATTTATTTCCTTATTTCCTTGGGCTATTTTTCCCTGTTGGATCCCTTGGGATTATAACATCATGCTTTTCCAACTAAGGTTTGTAGCTTAGCTAGTAATAATACATTTCATTATTTAGAATTGGAATTACCAACATAAAAAAAATAGGAATAATGTTTTAATGATGGCTCGCCTGCATCGATGTAAACAGACCATCGACAGGGCTGCCAACATCACAGGGGTAATAATGAAATTATATTGTCGTTTTAGTTTATAACTACAATTCTGGAGACACAATTACAACTCTCTCTCTCTCTCTCTCTCTCTCTCTCTCTCTCTCTCTCTGAATCTGATGTAAATGGATGTAAGACTATATCAGTCAAGGTAGCCAATAGCACCGAATAATAAACTTTATTATGCTTATAATTATAGTATTTCAATCATTTATTGGAATTATTTCAATTTTCCTGTTCTATTACATTTGCTATACTGATATTTGCAGTAGGAAATGTTAAAAATTAACGAAAAAAAAAGAAAAAAAATACTTCATTGTTGTTGGTAAGACTTGGGAGTAAAGACTTTGACGTCTTGCACCGTCTTTATATTTTTTTCCTATCTTTAATTCGATTGATATGACGTCATTCGAGCATCCCAGTGAGATTTTTAATACCCCTTTGGTGTATTTGTGTTGTTTAAAGCTATATTCCACCATCGTAAAAGTGCAGGAGTATCACGTTGGCAAAGAAGGTTTGAGCAGTGAGTGAACTTTTTTTATCATCTAATTGATAATAGTGATGATGGTGATACGGACTTTACAGTATACAGTGACACTGAGGATGATTGTGAAGAAGTTGGACCTAAATTGGATTAGGTTTACCTTACCCAATGTTCTACACTGCCCGGCTGAACGTAAGTATAGTATTCGCTTGTTAAGTACAGTATTTTCTTTTGTTGCCTTAAAACAATTCGTTTTCTCTTTTAGGTTTTCCTCTGTATGATGTTTGTTTACCAAGTTACTATTACTTTAGTACCATGTATGCTGTTCTCTTCCCAAATAATAACTCCAATCATATTGGTGTAGGTTTTTTGTTTTTTGCAACATTTCGTATGTGGCAAACAAGCAAGATCTTCTGGTGTCTTACTAGAAAAGTTACTATTACTTTAATATCATAGAGGCTTCTTCCCTTAATGACAACACCAATTACATTATTTACTACAACATTTTTTTGCGTTTCGTGTTTCTTGCAACATTGCGTATAATGTAAAGCAAGCTCACAAGTTTAATTGATACTTTAGTGCAAAAGTTCTGGCATTTGTAACTCTTGCAAGCTTTTCCCATCTGTAAAAACAATAATACGAAAACAAAAATTTATTGCAAACTGTTTTTTCCGCAAAACAGCATGCACGCAAAGATGCTCTTGCCTTTTGTTTGTATTATCCACAGAAAAGTTGACTCCATCATTGCACACTATTCAAGTATATTACTATTATTTTTTAATGGAATCTATAAGGAGATTTTGGTCGAAAGATTTCATGCAATTGCAAGCAATTTAAAGCAGACTCACCACGGTATTTGGGTAGTGGGGAGGGAGTACTCATACCCTGGTGAAAGCGGGTACGTATGCGTGTGTTCCTATCTATCTAAATACTTAGCCGTCATTTTTGATGGGTCACGTACACTAGATAAAAGATAGAAGGTAAGCAAGAAACGGCTAAACCCTGAGTGTCTCTGGTCGAAATATTATAGTTTGTTTATATAGTTTTCATATTTTAACGTTCATTTTGTATGAAAACTAAGTTGTAGGGATTAACGCCTTGAGAAAACATATTTGAAATAATCCTTGAAAAGTATCTGTTTTTTTTTCATGAAGGTTTGTGCAATTTGCATATGCTTTTCTAAATAAATATTCTGACATTTGATATTTAATGTCTGAATAAAGTCTTCAAAATAATGTATGTTTTAATTATGTTAAACAGAGGAAGACGTTTATTTCCGTCATTTTTATAGATATTTCGAAAATAATTCTTTTAATTATGATTGACGTCAAGTTATACGACTTGAAAAACCGATTTTATCTTGACAATGACCAGATGCCATTTCTGTAATAAAGGTTACCTTATCATCACCGCCAAGGAGGTTATGAAATCCGTTTTTTTTTTTTTTTTTTTTTTTTTTCGGTGGACATATGGGTGGGTTTCTCTAGAGTTTGGTTAAATGTTACAGTACGACGTAAATTCATTCATGGTAGAAAAAAAAGTGTTTCATCCGTAGACTCTAGTAAAATTTTTGCGATATTTTATACCGGAGGTCTGAAACAGAACAGTAATATTGTTTTATTCAAAATACACTGGATTGGCTAAACATGGTTAAGTCTTATTGGCTTAAAATGTATTCATTTTTAAAACCTTTTCAGATCCAAACAAACGAATATTGAATATCGTGTTATGAAAATAAAAATGAATATCATATTGCGAATAACGAAAAGAATAAAAAAAGGAAGAAGTCCGGAAATTTTGAATAAAATAGTCTTTTTAGATAATGTTACAATTATTATTTATTAAGTGAATTATTATATATATATAAATATATATATATATATATATATATATATAAACACACACATATGTTCGATCCGTTATATCCCCTCAATCACAAATGTTAGGAACTTGATATTTCAAATTTAATAATAATAATAATAATAATAATGATGATGGTTTATATATATATATATATATATATATATATCAAACTATCAACATTATGAGTTGCTACTCTATTACAGAGCAAAGACTTCGGACATGTCCTTCCACACATTTCTTTATATGATCTTTCTATGCTAGCCTACTCGAAAAAATTTTCTTAGCTCCTCAATCCATCGTCTTTCCATCCTTTTCGTCATTAGGAATAAATCATCATAGAGAGAGAGAGAGAGAGAGAGAGAGAGAGAGAGAGAGAGATTTTATTATTAAAAATATTGTTTTCATAGATATTATCTACATTATTTATCTATCTGCCTATTTATATATGTATACATATATATATATATATATATACATATAATATATACATATGTATATAAATATTTGCATATACATATATATATATATATATATACACACACACATATATATATATATATATATATACAAATATACATATATATATATATATATATATGTATATATATATATATATATATGTATATTTATATATATATATATATATATAATCTATGCATTCCAATTTGAAATAAAATTTCAAAAAGGAATAAAATCGGTAAAATATCAAAGAAGTAAAAAAAGAAATAATCAAAAGATATTTATTCACAGAGGAAATGTTTTTAATTTCAATATGCACTTTAAATATACACCAACTGCCCTTCTTCGGTTGTTCCAGAGCTGCGTTGAAATTCCCCCGATTGATGAGATCCCCTGTGAACCAATTGCTCTCATTATCATTCCCGCTGAAGACCTAGGTTCACATAAGCCTTGGTATTCAGGCCTCGTTTTGCCCTGGGCAAACTTTGCCCATTACGCCAAAGTTTGTTATTGAAGTCTTAGTGAAAAGGCTTATTGCATTTCCAATAGCTGTTAAAAGGTCAAGTAAATAGGAAAAAGGAAATAGTAATTTTATAACAGAAATATTAATTATAGACTTTTTGATTTATTCATAATTTAGATTTTTATCATTTTCCTTTTGTTTGCGGGAAAATTTGTATCTTGACTGATATCAGGAAATATCTGGTATTCCACATCAAAAAAAAGATTGATTTTAGACTTTTTGATTCATTCGTTATTTAGAGTTTCATAGTTTCCCTTTAAATCTCAACACTATTATTCTATTTTTTTTCTGATTAGGTTTTTTTTTCACTTGCCATTATCATTTTTAATATATTATTTATGCTAACATATTTCTTAGCTTTTTCCATTAAAACAACAGTTTTTTTTCTTTTTCTATTAAGGTTCTAGACAATTAATCTTCCCTTTAATTCCTAGCAAAGATTATTCGTAACTTCAAACCTATTTTCCCTACAACTTTCTTTTTTTATTATTAATATCAAACTCACTAATTTAAACTAAATCCTTAAAATTTTCTGAATATCTCTGAATATGTTTTGCATATCTGTACCCCTTATATACATAAAACTAATATTACTTTGCAATGCGAGCAATCATAGATTTCAAACCTCCGCCAATGAATATTGCTAACATTTTACTCAAGCCTAATGTAACATTTACCTGAATTCTACGGACAACGCACACCTATTTTCATGTGATGACTGTATATGGTGAAAAGTGCAATGTTGATCCAGAATTGTGATCTTGATTCGGATCATCTTCTAATTTGATGGGATAGTCCATGACTCAAGATCTATATGTGTGGTGAAAATTTCGTCAAACTCCGTCGTGTAGTTTTGACGTAATCCAGTCGACAGACACACAGACAAATATATAAATAAACCGACTTGATTTTATAGGAGGTAAATACTGTATCAATACTAAACTATCTGTCTCCTTTCTTCTTATTCTTTACAGAAACTTCCTTCCAGCCAATATTCCTCTTTATTTTTCTATCTTCCACTTTTGCATGCACGTCTCTCACAGCTAAAATTCTTTCTCTTTTTTTCAACAACGACAACGACAGAGGAATTTAGTCACTGAACAATTACAGTGCAGTGGTTCACTCCTTAAGCGAGCAATAATTGTAATCTCAGTTTTGTCATGTGTATGAGAACATAGGAGTATATATAAAGAATAAGCTAGACTATTCGGTGTATGTATAGGCAAAGGGGAAATGAACCGTAACCAGAGAGAAGGATCTAATGTAATACTTTCTGGCCAGTCAAAGGCCCCAAAAACTATCTAGCAGTAGTATCTGAACAGGTGGCTGGTGCCCTAGACAACGTACTACCTGTATAATTAGGCTACCAGAAGCATACGACGGATTAATTCATATTTCCAGGGTAATTATTGGCCTTTGGTAAAAAGTACATATATTGTCATTTGGTATGCACATATTTGTATTATAAATTGGCATTTTTTTTTATAGAAATCAAGAACCCACTTGAAAGAAAGAAAGAAAGAAAGCAGACTTAATTTCGAGAAGTCTTCTGGGCGAAAAGCGATGCGGTCGGCATATTTCTGAAGTCCGGCGTAGTATATACAAGCCCCGCCCCTCCCCCGTCATCCATGGCCGGGCTCCGCCCCTTTACGCTATACCAGCTACAACTGTATAAACAACCTTTGAAAACACGCTTGTAGCTGTTTGAACGAAGCCTACTTTCTAAACAATTAATGTAAATATTTATGATATGTATATGTCATTCAGGTTTCTCCCTTCTTAGGGTACGCTGTACAAAATTAACATGGTGTAATAAGTTTACTTGAATGATAACACTGTAAATCCCGCCATTTTTTGTCCATAATTCCACATTAGAAAGTCGAAAAAATTAATTGGAATGCATACCATTTTTACGTCATATTTGGCTAAGACATGCGTATATATACTTGTATGTTATGATTTTTTTGTGAATACTAATGAGACAAGATAACCTATATTAGCATTACGTTTAAAGTATATTCCTTTATTACAACACCCGTTTTTACGCCTTTCGGAGGATAGTAAAGTAAGATTTATTGTACTATCCTTGCGCCTTTTCCTGGTAGTACCTTAATTAAGTGATTTCATATTTAGTTCTGTGCTTCATATGAACTGCCCACTTCACTTCTTATTCTTAATCTTCGCTAAAATGTCTTCAAAATTATAGTCTTCCTATTACTATCGTCAGGAAAGTGTCCCACCAGACATTGGAAGAGACACTCATGATGCTCTGTATCTCTTAAGAAAGCAGTACCCCACCCAGATAGCTGTACTTCATAATTGTGCACGGGGCACCAAGTCACCACATTACTATAAATAAAATAACGATTAATAATGTCAACAATAAATATGTTACTAAGCTGTTCTAGTTTTCTTTTAGATAATATTTTTTATTGTCAACTTGAACACACCCACAGCTTCATCTAGGCATAGATACATTAAAATTCAGGTACTATTTGTTTCCTTTTATGACTAGTTACAAAAATAACTATAAAATAAAAAAAAATATACATTACAACAGAGAGAGAGAGAGAGAGAGAGAGAGAGAGAGAGAGAGAGAGACTTCTTTATCAGTGGCCAGTGCCATGGGACTTGGCATTGGCCACATTGCTATTGACATTAAGGGCCAGGTTATGAGGACGTTTGGGCCTTGATGCTAGAGTTGTTGAAGGTCGACGTCCTTTACCAAGGGTACCAGCTCCTCTTGGCATACTTGGGGTTCTTTTTGCGATTGAAGTTGGCTGGCAAGGTATCTTCCACGACCAGCTCCTTTTTTCATGGAAGATCCCGTTATGTTCAAGAAACTGTTTAGTTGGTTTGCTGATTTTATTGACCTTAAACGTCCTATGAACTTTTTCATACCCATAAGGGTGTCTGCATTACCAAATTCAGCACATGCTTTCACAAGTGTTTCAGCAGCCTCATGTGACTGTGCAATAATGTCTTCAATTCCAACATGTTCTTCTTTAATGCTGCTTGCTGACATCACATCATGTGTTTCAGTTTCCATATGTGGGCCTGTACAATTATCATTGGACGAGTTTCCTTCAATATAAATGTTACAATTTTCTTCAATAGTTTTTCCACTTTCTACTTACTTAAAAGACTTGAAAAAAAATACATTTTTGGAGGGCTTTCTCCTCACCAAGGGCTAGAACTGCCAACCGATGACGGCTGCTGCTGTTCAACACAAGCATCTGGGGCACCACAGTCATCCCTTGGTTAGCGCATACAACCTGATGCTTGCAGATTGCACCATTGTTTCCTTTAATGCATGTGCATATACAAATATTGAGGTCTACCGCATATATTTGTTCTGGGTCACTCTAACTCTGCACCTGGTATATACCACCACCCAAGGGATTTACTGCTTCCAAAGGGAGTGTGTCCACGATCACTCGCTTGATTCGTCGTCGACTCAGTGCCACATCCACTATGCGCTGTCTCATGTAGGAGTAAAAAATCTCTGCCATAAATACAACCAGCTGAGCAGTGTTGTAGTCCTTGCATCTGAAAAATAATGATAAACTAATTAATTAGATGGCTCTATATCTAAGGGTCACCTACCAAAGGCATCTTCCTACTATGAACAACACTATCTATTTAAAAAAACTGTTAGCTTCCACCCTGTATGAGTTTACTTTGCTATGTGAAGAAGAGTGTAGTAAAGCAAGTCTCAGTATGTATTTGTAATATAATAAAACAACAATTTGTTGCCTTCTGTTGATAAGATGTCTTCATGTGACTGAATTTAAATATAGAACATAATTTGCAGAACTACCTAATATTGTTAAGATATCATCTGCAGCTAGGGTGGTCAATCTCTGACTTTTTAAGGTATAACATCTGGCCCACCAAACTTATCAACATTAACATGGGAGTCTGCCCTGCAAACCCTTAACTGGAGGCTTTTTTTTATGTAGGGTCCCTGGGTGCAGATTTCAAGCAGATGGAATTGAAACTTTAAATTGTAATTCCACAGTAACAAAGATGAGTTCTAGGGGGTGGCATGGACCATCTATAGATGCCACTTTAAAACCATTGCTAGCAGCACAAACAGATTTCTCCCCAACAACTAAGGACAGATAATACCTACTAGTGCACTTGGGTTAGAGCATAAACACAACAAAAACTATTCATGACAAGCAGCATCAGCCCTATTATTTATTTGTATAGCTTCCAAAAGTCTGTATTTGTAGTCACTTTCTCTCCCCGGCCCGTAAGCAGCTCATATGTATTTCTCAACTGGCTCTCACTCTGAAAATATTGTCTTCCCCTGATATATATGAGTCAGGCTCAGATATTTTACTGGGCAACATATGCCATTAACCTAGGGCTTGCTAGTAACTAGGGGTCCACTGAGGACTTGTTGGGATATACCAAGGACATGGGGATGAATGGTTTGTTTTTATTGTTTCCTAAAATTATTTCATATTATTATTTTTGGGGTCCACTAATGAAAAGTGGTCTTGGGTCCACATACAGATAAATTCAGTCCTGAGTACAGTTATGTCACATTAAATTAAAATAATTTAATTAGTCTTAGTTAAGTTTTATCCTTACCTATTAAGAATATTATCCTTAATGATATACATTGTTGCCTCACAGTAATTGTTAGTGTGATGGCCTCTCAACACTGCACCAGCTCTGAAAGCAACCGCCCACTCCTCTCGCCTTTGGACTAAGGTGGTCAGGTAGCTGAAATATTAAATTGAAATCACTATAACATGAATTATTACACATGCCTAAAGGAATGGAAAAAATGCATATTAAAGTGTAAAACATTATCCATATTATACAACAGAAAAAATACTTGCACTACTTTCCAAAGACTTTACTAATAGTGAGAAACGTATATTACCATTTGCAATTGGGGTATTTCTCATCAAAAGGATTGTTTAGTAGCTTCTCCAGCAATTCTTGAAAAGCTTCTCTTGACTCTGCATAAACAAGAGATTTTACTGCAGCCATTAGTTCTTAGCGATCATTTTTATGGATGGCATGCTTGGAATCAAGGAGCCAGCGCCATACTTGTTGTAGTATGTGAAATATACATAGGAATTGCTGGGAAGTAGGCCAAGTGACTGCTAAAGCCTTCCTTTCTGCATCGCATTGTCCGTCATGAATGACTGCGGCTTTCCTTTCCCATAGAAGGCGTAATCCCCAAGTGCTTCCTTTACCATACCAAACCCTGTAAAGCACACAATAGGAAATTATATATAAATTGCATTCCACAAAAAAAAACTTGAAAAGCTAATACACAAAAAAGTAGGAAACTGAGAATGAAAGGATACACTATACACATTAATTACCTTTAGTTAATGTTGCTTCATCTTGAGAAGAGGTGAAAACCACAGCCAATGGCACAGCCCCAGCTGGTCCAGCACAAAGGAATGGTATGACTGCTTTGTTTAGCTGATCATCACAGCCTGTTGCATCAAAAAACACCACTTCCCCTGCCTCTCTCAGCTACCTGTGTGCTCTCATCATGAAGGGGGTAACCAAAACAACTGCAAACTTATCATTTTCATGACTACTTTTCAGAATGAGTTCAGGATGGTATTCTCCATATTTCCTTATTGCATCAAACATTGATGGGATATTTAGTCCTCCATGCTCACTCTGCCTACATACTGTCCACATATACTGAACAGGCTTTGGAGATGGATTCATAGATTTATTGGCTTGATCGCACAAGTCTTCACTCAAGTCCATCTTTAACAAATGGGGCCTGTATGCTTGACCTGGTGGCAAACCTGTAAAATATAAGCAAATATTTTCAATACCCACACTGTGTTGGGATGTAAGAATACTGAAATTGTATTCCTTGCTTTTTGAAAACACCAAATGGAAAGAATGGATAGATGGGCCTACAAAATCAGAAGAAACATGATGCTAATTAGTACATGCAGTTTCTAATGTGATTTTAACTGCCTGTAAAAGCATTAAATGCTCAATGTTTTATTATTGGAGTACTTCATTTACTTGTGGTAGTGTTACAAAGTAAAACTCACGGGGCATAATTTCAGTATATGCATACTGTACTGATGGATTAGGATATAGCTTAAAGCTTATTTCTAAGCTTAAAGTAATATATGGCAACTTATATATCTTAAGCTTAGAGCTTATGTTATATATATTATGCTTAAAGCTTATATTATATATCTTTAACTTAATTAAAGATTATATTATACATCTTAAACTTGGAGCTTATATATCTTAAGCTTAGAGCTTATATTATATATATTAAGCTTAGAGCTTTTGCTATATATCTTAAGCTTAGGGCTTATATTATACATCTTCAGCTTAGAACTTATATTATATATCTGAAGCTTTGAGCATAAATTATACATCTTAAGCTTAGAGCTTATACTATATATCTTAAGCTTAGAGCCTATACTATATATCTAAAGCTTTGAGTTTGTTACCATTTTTTTTTTCTTTCTTGGCATTGGTCGAAGAAGACACATGAGCTTCACCGTACTGTACAAGATTTCTGAAAAGAGGGACTGCTGTATGTATATGAGATTGCTGTCCTTGTATTGGTATTAAACCGGGGGTTGTAATAAATGAATATACTTTAAACGTAATGCTAATAGGCTATCTAAAGTATATTCCTACAACCTACAAGTATATATACACGTCTTAGCCAAATATGACGTAAAAATGGCGGGATTTACTAAACTTATTACATCATGTTAATTTTGTACAGCATACCCTATGAAGGGAGAAAACTCAATGGCATATACATATTATATATATTTATATTAATTGTTCATAAAGTAGGCTTCGTTCAAACGGCTACAAGCGTGTTTTCAAAGGTTATTTATACAGTTGTAGCTGGTATAACGTAAAGCGGAGGAGCCTGGCCACGGATGACGGGCAAGGGGGCGGGGCTTGTATATACTATACCGGACTTCAGGAATATGGTTCCGGTCGATCGAGGAGCATGTTTTATGAGATACTTTTTTTTCATGGTTTTAACATGTTTTAAATTATTTTTATATGCTTCCTATTAAGATGGTTTTTATTGTTTATGGTTTTAAGGATGTTTTAAATGTTATTTTAATATGCTTCTATTTTAGATGTTTTTTTAATGTTTTTTATAGATGTTTTTAGATGCCTGTTAGTTTTTTAATATTTTTTTAGATGTTTTTGATGCTTTTTTCATGATTTTATGATGCTTTAGATGCATTTTATATGCTTCTATTTTAGATGGTTTTGATGTTTTTAAACATGCTTTTAGATGCCTTTTAGATGTTTTTTTTATTTTTTTAGATGTTTTTGAGGCTTTTTTTATGATTTTATGATGTTATAGATGCATTTTATATGCTTCTATTTTAGATGGTTTTTGATGCTGTATTGTGGTTTTACATATGCTTTTAGATGCAATTTAGATGCAATTTAGATGCTTTTTAATATTTTGGGGATAATTTTTTAATTTTTTAGATGCTTTCTTTAGATGATTTTAGATGCCTTTGTTTACATGACATCATCAGAGAGTTATCGATTATTATCTAAGCCAGCATGAGGAAATACAAATTGGACAGCTGGGTAAGCGCGTCAAAAAAAAAAAAAAAAAAAAAAAAAGAACCTGCGTCAAATAAATGCGTCAGAAAAGACACCGTCAAAAAAAAGAAAAGTCAGCAGCAGTGGCAGTTTTTCCTTGATAATGATTAGTCCTCTGAATAAGGCTGTGAGGCGTTTCAAAGACAAATGAGAGCTGAGTAAATGACTTTTCCTATGTTTATTTCTAAGTTGAACGTATGACTTTTTAATACACCATTTTTACTGAAAAAGATTTTACATAGATTTTCAAATGAGATTTCATTAGTAATTTATTGTGTCACTTTCAAAAACCTAAAAAAATCATGAAAGTTTCATTCTCTCTCTCTCTCTCTCTCTCTCTCTCTCTCTCTCTCTCAATGTGGTTATTTCTTTATATACAAAATAGCAAATACATGAAACAGACTTCCAGCGGATGTAGTGAGCAGTAACACGGTAAATGAGATCAAGAATAGATTATACAAGATCATAGAAACTCAAAATGTTTGTACTAAATCGTTCTCTACAAGAGGAAATCGAATCTCCTCGGATGGACTAAAAAGTCTTTGAGATATC
>NC_090756.1:33642483-33649707 GCF_036898095.1 Palaemon carinicauda | reverse complement strand
CATTAATTCCTTTAGTCACTGCAACCTCACCATCCTAGTGAGCTAAGAATGGGGGATTTGGTGGAATATATGGGTTTATCTGCTAAGTTATCAGCAGCCTTGGTCCTAGCTCGGGCGCTGATCATATATATATATATATATATATATATATATGGTAAGTGTATAGGGCATTGTCCTGTTTAATAGGGCAATGTCACTGTCCCTTGCCTCTGCCGTTAATGAACAACCTTTAAAACTATCAAAACAACAAAAGGAAAATAACAAAAGAGGTAAAAACGTCTTGTGTTTTTGGTGAGCTACTTTGTTTTCATCTCTGAATATCTCATCGTTTACATCAATTCGCCATAACTAATCCCAATCCAAGAAATGTGAGACGAATTTCAAACTTCTGAAAAATCAAATGAGAAAAAAAGGAATAAGGAATTCTCAAACTCAGGAATAGTCTTGGCATGAAGCCTTCCATTAGGAAGACTGAAGAAAGATTTGATAGAAATACTCTGATAAACTGCATCCCAAAAAGGCTTACAATAGTCTTTTTAAAGGAACGACTAAGGTGAAGATAAACTTTAGGGAAGGATGTATCAGAGTTTCTAGTGATCTGATTACGAAGGAAAGCATGGAGAGAGAGAGAGAGAGAGAGAGAGAGAGAGAGAGAGAATTTGTAGTTTTTGTTTTCCACTTTAAACAGAAAGGTAAACAGTGTATATATTCTTAAACAGAATACTGATGAATTTAATTAATGAACGTACCCGAGATGGAGTTGGGAGCTTGGCCTAACCAGACGTCAACTACCAAACACGCTGAAGCTACCCAACCCAATACAGTGCATGTATACATACACATACTGTATGTAGTAGTGTGTAAGTATGTACATGCGTTAACCATCATTATATTAATCTGCCAATCCTAAATGACGACCTTACACATCTCTTTGTCTATCGGAAATAAACATGACAGAAAAGCATACCTAATTACGACTGGTAACTCAATCATGCATCATTGCCAAACATGGCAATTAATCTCAACTCATTCATACCAAAAATCCAACATCATAATAGTATCTCATCGTTAATTCATTTCTAAAAAAAAAAAAAAGAAAAAAGAAATAGTCACTGTTTAATAAATTGTCATAAATAGTCGCAAGCATCACTTCCTAAACTGCTGCAGTATTGATAAATTTTCTTGTTTTCGAAGGTTGCGCAAAGCATTTGTTAATGAGAGCGTAATCAGAGTCAATACAGATATGACTCTGAGCGTAATATCATTGGACGCTGGGCTGCCGTTAGATCATCGGAATATTAATCATTTTAGATTGAACAAAGTTTAGGTGGGTTGACTTCGTTGTTACAGTGGCCGCCTTGAATAATGTGACCACAAGTATTTGATTTATTCATGGATGTAAATACACAAGCGCACATGATGGCATGCAGATACAGAGGTGTGTACATATACACAAATGTGTGTATACATATATATATATATATATATATATGCACACACACACACACACACACACATATATATATATATATATATATGCACACACACACACACACACACATATATATATATATATATATGTGTGTGTGTGTGTGTGTGTATGTGTGTGTGTGTGTGTGTATATATAATTTTACCTTTACCACTGAAATACTGTAATTTTAATAGAGTTTCCCTAAGCATAGCCCTACTTCGGTAGCGGCAAATTAAATATCATGGTTTCTTAGTAACATCGACTATACACGAGAATTTCGCAGTTGGGAGCTGGGGTTCAGTACCTATCCTAATACTATATTATTATTATTATTATTATTATTATTATTATTATTATTATTATTATTATTATTATTTGCTAAGCTAAAACCCTAGTTGGAAAAGAAGGATGGTATAAGCCCAGGGCCCCCAACATGTAAGATAGGAATAAGGAAAAAAAATATATTAAGAACAATAACAACATTGAAGTAGATATTTTCTATATAAACTATATAAACTTTAACAAAACAAAACAAGAGGAAGAGAAATTAGATAGAATAGTGTGCTCAAGTGTACCCTCAAGCAAGAGAACTCTAACCCTAGACAGCGGAAGACCATGGTACAGAGTCTGTGGCGCTACCCAAGACTAGAGAACAATGGTTTCATTTTGGAGTGTCCTTCTCCTAGAAGAGCTGCTTATCATAACTGAAGAGTCTTTTCTATCCTTGCCAAGAGGAAAGTAGCCACTGAACAATTACAATACAGTAGTTAACCCCTTGGAAGAAGAAATGTTTGGTTATCTCAGTCGTGTCAGGTGTATGAGGACAGAGGAGGATATGTAAAGAACAGGCCAGACTATTCGGTGTATGAGTAGGGAAGGGTAAAATGAACGGAAACCAGAGAGAAGGATACTATGCAGTACAGTCTGACCAGTCAAAGGACCCAATAGCTCTCTAGTGGTAGTATCTTAATACTATATCTTAACTGTGGTTTGGGTAGACGGTTTGGGGAATTCCCCATACGGTTCTTCACATATCACTGATTCCAAAACTCAAAGCTGGAGTGAAATTATTAATATTGTTATTAAGAGCTAAACTACAACCCTCGTTGGAAAAACATTAAGCTATAAGCCCAAGGGCTCCAACATGGAAAATCACCCAGTGAGGAACTAAACTAAGGAAACAAATAGATTATATGAGAAGCAATAAACAATAGAAATATAATGCCTTAAGAACAGTACGACATTAAAATAGATCCTCCATATATAAACTAAAAAATATAAAAAAAAACAACAACAAAAGGAAGAGAAATAAGATGGAATAGTGTGCACGAGTGTACCCTCAAGCAAGAAAACTCTATTCCAAGAAAGTGGAAGGCCGTGGTACAGAGGCTATGGCATTACCCAAGACTAGAGAATAATGGCTTGAATTATTAATCTTTGGGACTTTTTCAGAAAATTAGTGACCTTCAAAAAGATAGGTAATAACTTCATCTATTCTCGTAATCTTATCTTCCAAATATTTCTGTATACATATTTCAGAGGCCTCAAATTATTGGGATAAAATATAGATGATCCTATACTTTTTTTCGTGCCAAATATCAATTAATTTCCTTTTCCCTTATCTTACTGTGATATATATAAACTAATATTTATTTTGCAATCAGTAGCATAGTAATGTTATTTTGTTTAAAGCTAACTGTAGTCTCAAATGGATTGTACCGCATTTGTTTCATATATTACAACGCTTTTGTTGTTTTTTATCTCTCGCACTGATAATAGGAAAACCTGTTTAAACTTGCCGTCGTATGTTTGATATTGTTTGATTTTTTTTTTTTTTTTTGTGACATTGTTGCTCTTAACAACTTGTATATAAGTTCGTTTTCTGTTTAATTTCATTTCGCCTCTCTGTTAGAACCCAACAGCTATGTTGCCATATTAATGTTTATCTATTATCAGTGTAGGAGAGAGAGAGAGAGAGAGAGAGAGAGAGAGAGAGAGAGATAAAAAAGCAATACCATTGCAGTCTATGAGCGTGTGTGAAAAATACGTTCGGTACACGATCAACACGAAAAGACAACAAAATGAGAATAATTTCATTAATAAAACCGCATTTATTAGAAAAAAAAAAACCTGCACAAAATTTCACATCTGTTTAAAGTTTAAGATTTGCGTAATGTCAGGATCTCATCATATAAAAAAAATCAATTTCCTAATTACCTTGAAATTCATCAAATGAAGTTTTCTCTATACGTTTAATAGATTCCATTGTTCCAAAACATATGCAAAAATTTATACTTTTTTTTTTCAACTCGTATCTCTCTTGATAAACAGAATTGAATAGAAACATTAATTAAGAATATTTAGATTTTTTTGGGGGGGGGCTAAATCCTGAATGTTTTTTTTTTTTTTTTTTTTTTTTTTTCATTTATTTGATTATTCTTTGATTATTTCCCCAATTATTGTGTTGTGAAATCATTTGATTTGAGAATGAAGAAAGATATTTTGTAGAGAGTAGATTGGATGATTTGTGATTTAAAATCTTTTATAGATGCATACATATTCAGGAATAATTAGTTCATTTCCGTATTTCAATTCAAATATGTCCAGTATTTAGTGTAAGTTGTTAAAATAAAAGAAATATTGGTTGCCATGGCTGAATCTATACATTTTTGTTTCTCTATGATGTAAATCAATCAGTCATTTCTGTGTATATCATCCATTATTAGACATAGTCTTCCTCTAATAAGACCTATAGGAAAAATTCTAATTGTTTTATTTACATATTTTAGGGAATATCTAATTAAAAGGGATTAATTAGTTCTGAATTTTGAAAAATAACTTTTCATTTTCTATGCTTCTATCATAAGTGAAATTCTTTTTTTTTCTTTTTTCTCATATTAGCCAGATAATATATTTCTGGAGTCAAGTTCAGAAAATTAGATTTGCTTTTGTGAGTTAAACTTTTGAAGGTAATAACTTAATTACGTCCTCCTTTCAGGTATATATAATAATAATAATAATAATAATAATAATAATAATAATAATAATAATAATAATAATACATACACACATATACCAAGGCACTTCCCCTAATTTTTTTTTTTGGGGGGGTGGGGGTAGCCGACATCAACAAATGAAACAAAAACAAAAAAGGGGACCTATACTCTCTGCGTTCCTGCCAGCCTAACAAGGGACTCAACCGAGTTCAGTTGGTACTGCGAGGGTGCCACAGCCAACCCTCCCCCGTTATCCACCACAGATGAAGCTTCATAATGCTGAATCCCCTACTGCTGCTACCTCCAGGGTCATCTAAGGCATCGGAGGAAGCAGCAGGGCCTACCGGAACTGCGTCACAATCACTCGCCATTCATTCCTATTTCTAGCAGGCTCTCTTGCCTCTCTCACATCTATCCTCCTATCACCCAGAGCTTCCTTCACTCCATCCATTCACCCAAACCTTGGCCTTCCTCTTGTACTTCTCCCATCAACTCTTGCATTCTTCACCTTCCTTAGCAAACAGCCATTTTCCATTCTCTCAACATGGCCAAACCACCTCAACACATTCATATCCACTCTAGCTGCTAACTCATTTCTTACACCCGTTCTCACTCTCACTACTTCGTTCCTAACCCTATCTACTCGTGATACACCAGCCATACTCCTTAGATACTTAACATCAAACACATTCAATTTATGTCTCTCCATCACTTTCATTCCCCACAACTCCGATCCATACATCACGGTTGGTACAATCACTTTCTCATATAGAACTCTCTTTACATTCATGCCCAACCCTTTATTTTTTACTACTCCCTTAACTGCCCCCAAAACTTTGCAACCTTCATTAACTATCTGACGTACATTTGCTTCCACTCCACCATTTGCAGCAACAACAGACCCCAAGTACTTAAACTGATCTACCTCCTCAAGTAACTCTCCCTTCAACATGACATTCAACCTTGCACAACCTTCCCTTCTCGTACATCTCATAACCTTACTCTTACCCACATTAACTCTCAACTGCCTTCTGTCACACACTCTTCCAAATTCTGTCACTAATTGGCAAAGCTTTTCTTCTGTGTCTGCAACCAGTACAGTATCATCCGCAAACAGCAACTGATTTACCTCCCATTCATGGTCATTCTCGTCTACCAGTTTTAATCCTCGTCCAAGCACTCGAGCATTCACCTCTCTAACCACTCCATCAGCATACAAGTTAAACAACTACGGCGACATCACACATCCCTGTCTCAGCCCCACTCTCACCGGAAACCAATCACTCACTTCATTTCCTATCCTAACACATGCTTTACTACCTTTGTAGAAACTTTTCACTGCTTGCAACAACCTTCCACTAATTCCATATAACCTCATCACAATCCACATTGCTTCCCTAGCAACTCTATCATACACTTTCTCCAGATCCATAAACGCAACATACACCTTACCTTTTGCTAAATATTTCTCGCTTATCTGCCTTACTGTGAAAATCTGATTCATACAACCCCTACCTCTTCTAAAACCACCCTGTACTTCCAAGATTGCATTCTCTGTTTTATCCTTAATCCTAGTAATCATTACTCTACCATACACTTTTCCATCTACGCTTAACAAACTAATACCTCTTGAATTACAACACTTATGCACATCTCCCTTACCCTTATATAGTGGTACAATACAAAATAATAATAATAATAATAATAATAATAATAATAATAATAATAATAATAATAATAATAATAATAATAATAATAATTTTCAAACTAAGTCTTGATTGTAGACCATTTTTAAACAGATATCATTACCTCTAAATTACACAAATCATACAAACTATTCTTATCATCTTAGATGATAAGCTACTTTATCATCCTCTAACTCTTATAATATCAAGATCCAGTAAAAATGAGACGTAACATATATCTTATATCCCTCTTACACCAAAATCTCTTGTATCCTAATGTTTCATTAAAGTGGGTTACATTTGGTCTGTACAATTCATCCCTTTAATTGGCTTATTCAAAGGTTATCAGTTATATTTATAATTGTGGTGTTTTTTTATTTTTCTTGTTATCTCTACTAATGATCTCTCTCTCTCTCTCTCTCTCTCTCTCTCTCTCTCTCTCTCTTTATATATATATATATATATATATATATATAAAACTTGGAAGATTTTCTGATTAAAGTTTTATTTAAGAAAACTCTCTCTCTCTCTCTCTCTCTCTCTCTCTCTCTCTAAAAAAAAACAAGGGAAGATAATGTGATTAAAATTATAATCAAGAAAATTCTCTCTCTCTCTCTCTCTCTCTCTCTCTCTCTCTCTCTCTCTCTAAAAAAACAAGGGAAGATATTCTGATTAAAATTATAATCAAGAAAATTTTTTCTCTCTCTCTCTCTCTCTCTCTCTCTCTCTCTCTCTCTCTCTCTCTAAAAAAAACAAGGGAAGATATTCTGATTAAAATTAAAATCAAGAAAATTCTCTCTCTCTCTCTCTCTCTCTCTCTCTCTCTCTCTCTAAAAAAACAAGGGAAGATAATCTGATTAAAATTATAATCAAGAAAATTCTCTCTCTCTCTCTCTCTCTCTCTCTCTCTCTCTCTCTCTCTCTACTGGTGTAAAGAATTATACATTTAATTCTTTTAATAACCATGAAATATGAATTCAATTTGCAAGGGCTTTGTGCAGTTTTCATGAAATAGCACCTGTTAGATTTAATAGGAGACAAAAGTTCAATATTGTCATAGAAGCTTAATTGG
>NC_090756.1:33612483-33637483 GCF_036898095.1 Palaemon carinicauda | reverse complement strand
CACTAGGCTTAGCCATTAATTAGGCTCTGGAAAATTGCATGATGTTCAATGACTATTGCAATGTTACTTTCTAACAAGTGAATTGAGCTTAATAGTAGTAAATGGCAATGATGAATGAGTTGCTATCAGACAGGTGAATTGAGCTTAACAACAGTAACTGGCAATTATGAATATGCCACATACTACTATCACACAAGTGATTTGAGCTTAACAGCGGTAACTAGCAATTATTAATAAGTATACCCCACACTGCTGCATTGTCCCTTACTTATATAATCGAGTAGATAAATTTGATCTTTTGAATCTTAGCATTATGTAGCCATATATATATATATATATATATATATATATATATATATATATATATATATATATATATATATATATATATATATATATATATATATATATATATATATATATATATATATATATACATATATATATATATATATATATATATATATATATATATATATATGTATATATATATATATATAAATATATATATATATACATATTCATAATGGATTTTGAACAAAGTGACAAATCATTTTCTGAGTGGGAGTGCCATGTCATCCTGATTAAGTAGCTTTCTAAGGGATATTTGATACACTGATACTCCCAGAGAATTGAACCGAAGGTCTCTAGGATTCTAACTCCTGGCACGAGTATCAAGTAAACGATATTTCATAAAATCAGGGGATGTATACTAGATACGACACATAGCAATCTTCACCCCGAATAGACTTAACTCTTTGATGTAAGGGGGAAGAGAGGCAAAAGAAGGGGGTGCCGGTCTAGGTACAAGGTGGACCTCCATCCCAACTACTACCGCGACGCCCTTCCTATTCTTGTCATTAAGCTGAAATGGCCGCAGATAAAGCAATTTTGTGAGGGGTCAGCAAAAGGTGGGGTCCATGAGGACGACATGGCACTCCCACCAAAAACTAGATTTTTCACTTTGCTCAAATCAGTTTATTTGGGTTCGGGTCATGTCGTCTTCATGGAAGCATACCAGAGAATTAACTTGAAATTACTTTAGTTGTGGGTTTAAGTATTTACCTTGTACCTTGAATGGATTTCCTTATCTGGTCTACTAGACCTGAATGTGAGATTCCAGGTAACTGTCCTTTCCACTAAGCCTGGAGTTAGTTTAGTGCTTCCTGCCCCCTGCAGGTAAAGTGTCGACATCGACAATAAATTCAAGGTTTGTATTTCCGTAGGAACAGTAAGGAAAATTTAGAGCTTACCTTTTACTTACCATGGAAATCTGTATCCTGATTTCAAGTTCTAGGCCCTTATAGGGATTAAATAAAACTCTAGCATGATTTATTTGTCTATAACTGAGGTAGCAGTAATAAGACGCAAATCCGTTTTAGTATCAAATGTAGTTACAATAGAGTATAAATCTGATCCAGCATTAAAACACACCAGGGTCCATATTTTCTCCTGAAGAAAAAATATATAATTTCTTTATCGGAATAATACCATTCAATGGAGATGTGAAACCAAATCTGTCTGACACGTTCAGATTTTTGGAAATGCATAAACACTGTGATGCAAATGTTCACTCGGCACTGGTGTTATTGGTCAGATATGCACCTATATGGAACAGTATGTTAATCTTGTTGTGATTTGCACTAGAAGGTAAGTATGCCCATACACTCGATGCACTGTGAAGTCCCAAAATAGTTCAATGTCCATCGCAGCACTAGACGACGGGTTTAATGACACGACCCGCTGCCACTTCAAATTGTTTTATTTCATGTACTTGCTTTGCCTAGTGTTTGTAGAAGACCCAGTGTATGAGTGAAGTCTTTCAAAGTCGATATGTTGAAAGAAATTCAACGAAGAAGCAACTTTCCTCGGATCGTGACCTGAGGGTGTACTGTCAGGATCTGCTCTGCAAATAAAGTAGGTGAGCTTTGCTCTCAGTTGTTTTAGGGATAGGTTTGATCCTGAAGTTTTGCCTCTGAAGAGCTGTCCTCCCTTGAAGTCTGCAGTTCTTCGAAGATAGATGTTAAGACACTACTGGGCACAGAGAGGCATTTTTTTTTTCAGTGGGCATATTCTCCAAGGACCCCACCTCTTAGTGGGTAGCTCATTCTTGGCAAGAAAGGAAGGATCCGGAAAAATGATCAGTTCTCCTGTGTCTAGGAACTGAATATGGCCTTCGTTTCTGGATAAGGCCAGTATTTCACTAAGTGTAGCCCCTGAGGCTATTGGAAACAGAAAAAAATTACTTTCTGAGTTAGATCCTCAAGAATGCAATACTCATTGTTTAGGTTCGAAGCATAGTGCAAGACTAGATCCTTAAGAATGCAATCCTCATTGTTTAGGTTCGAAGCAGAGTGCTACTCTTTGTCCAAAGACCATGTGATGGGCTTTGGTAGGGTTGTTGGCTTGAGTCTAGCACATGCTTTTAGGATCTTAAAGATTTCACTAGAGAGGTCCACTTCCAAGGCATACAGAAGTGGTCTAGCCAGGGCCGACTTACACAAGGTAATCATAGTAGAATCCAGGCCTTGTTCGTGTAGGTATATGAAGAATACAAGACAGGAATCTATCGACATTTCTGTCGGTTTCCTTTTTTTCACAAAGGAAACCCATTTCTTCCATGACGATTCATATTGTCTCTTAGTCGAACTTGACTTATACTTTTCGATGAAGTCAACTTTATCCTTCGAGATTCCGAGCTTTCTCGAGGATGAAGCATAGAAAGTCGACTTCTGGACCAGTTGAGATAATACTGGATCTGACAGATGAATCAGCTTCAGTTTTAGCTCTAGAACTAGAGGGAACCAATTGCTTTTGGGCCACTTGGGGGTCACTACTGCTGCTGTCCCTCTGAAGGATCTTAACTTGTCGAGGACTCTTAGCAGGAGATTGGTTGGTGGAAATAGGTAAATGCGATTCCACCTGTTCCAGTCGAGGGACATGGCATCCATCGCCTCTGCTTGAGGGTCCATATAAGGGGCTACGTAATGAGGTAGTTTCTTGTTGTCTCTCGTTGTGAAGAGGTCTATCTGCAGTTCTGGGACTTTTTTCGAGATGAAGGAGAATGAGTCTGCGCCTAAGGACCATTCTGTCTCTATGGGCATTCACCTGGATAGAGTGTCTGCCATCATGTTGTGGAACCTTGTAGGTGAAGTGCTGATAGGTGCCATCCCTTCCTCCTTGGCAGGTAGAAGATGGCTAATATCACATGGTTGATGTGAGGCGATCTAGAGCCTTATCGATTTAGACATTTTACTATCACTTCATTGTCCAGGGAAAATATGATGTGGATTGCTCTGCAAAGGGATAGTATCTTCAATGTCAGGAAAGGTGCCAAAGCTTCCAATATGTTGATATGAAAGGTTTTGAACTGGTGCGACCAATTCTCTAGCACTTTTTTTCTTGTGAGAATGGCCTCCCCATCCTTCCAAGGAGACGTCAGTGTGTATCACCACTGATGATTGTGGTGGTTGCAGGGGAATTGTCCGTGCTTGGCTCTTGGCTATTGACCACGGCCTTAACTGCGTGCGCAATAGGGTGGGGGTCAACCTTAGTTGATCTCTTCGAGCGTTTGATGCGTATCTTCTCCAGACTCCTGACGCATCTCTTAGACGTGCTTTTAGCACCAGGTCTGTCACGGCTGCGAACTGGATAGAGCCCAATACTCTTTCCTATTGGCATCTTGAAATTTTCTTGTGACGGATTAGTCTCCTGACAGATCCAGCTATGTCTCTCCTCTTCTTGGATGGAATGGAAAGGTGGTGTGATTATAAATCCCATTGGATTCCTAGCCATTAGAACTGCTGAGCTGGAGAAAGGCGATTGATCTTGAAGCCCAGGTGTTCCAGGAACTGGATCACCTTGTTGGCTGCCTGCAGACAAGTAGTCTTGGATGCTGCCCATACCAGCCAATCGTCTAGATATGCTACCACTTGAACTCCTTTGGAGCGTAGCTGCTGGACGATTGTCTCTTTTAGCTTAGTGAATATCCTTGGGGCTGTGTTCAGTCTGAAGGGCATTGCTCTGAAGACAAACTTCTTCTGTAGCTTGAATCCTAGGTAGGTGGAGAAAAGGTGACTCATTGGAAGATGCCAGTAAGCATTTTCTAGGTCTATTGAGACTGTGTACGTCCCTTTTGGTAGAAGGATCTTTATGTGTTGCAAAGTAAGCATCTGGAACTTGTTGTTCTCGATGAACTGGTTGAGTGGAGACATGTCTAGAATGAGTCTGTGTTTGTCTGAGTCTTTCTTGGGAACATAAAACAGCCTTCCCTGGAATTTGATGGACTTTGCTTTCCTTTTTACCTTCTAGTTCAAGAGTTCTGAAGTATATTCTTCTAATAAGGGGGTGGAGTGTTGGAAGAATTCTGGAAAACAGGGTGGAGTTCTGTTCCATTTCCACCCGAGTCCATTCGTGATTAGGCTGGGGGCCTAGGGATTGAAGGTCCAGTGATCCTGAAAGTGATACAGTCTGCCTCCTACCTGGAACTCCTCATTGCTTGGGGGCCCTGCAGATTTGTTTCCGCGAGCAGGTCCTCCTCGGCCCCGAGAGGAGTTACCTCCAGGAGAACTTTTCTTAGGGACTTTTCCTTTCTGGCTAGGGTGAAAGGAAGTCGACTGCTTCTCAAAGTAGGGTTAAACACTGGCAACTGTGCTACCAGTTGTTGAGGGACCATCTGGAAGGTGGTCTGAGGCATCATGGTCATAGTCATGGCAGAAAGTTTTGCAGGTCTGCGTGGTCTCCTTGCCTATTTATTCTTGGGCTGGGGATCTCCATCCGAGGAAGATTTCCTCTTTGAGCTCATGCCCCACTTTTGGAGAAGGTTCCTGTTCTTTGTGGCTGCTCTGGCTATGATCCCTTGGATCAGTTCCTGTAG
Organism: Palaemon carinicauda; assembly: GCF_036898095.1. Lineage (NCBI taxonomy): Eukaryota > Metazoa > Arthropoda > Malacostraca > Decapoda > Palaemonidae > Palaemon > Palaemon carinicauda. The sequence goes on along the minus strand of NC_090756.1, from coordinate 33,632,607 downwards.
GAAAAAGTCTTTACCCCAGATGCTCGAGGTAATCAGCTTCCTTGGTTCGTGTCTTATGGTTGGTGAGGCCAAAACGAACTCTTTGCAGGCTCTCCTTGCTCTGAGGAAAGAATATGTCTTTCACAAAGGTCCCCTTGTGAGACTTAGCCAGGAAGATGAACATTTCGGTGGTGTTATGTAGACCTGCACTCATTTCCAGGCAGTTCTGATGAGAAAGGGAGGCTGCAAGTCTATCCTCCGTCTCCTGTTCCCTCCTCAGAAGATAGTCTGGCAACTTCGGAAGGTTCTCATTGAACCGCTGGCCTGCTATCTCTGGAGCCAACTTAGAGACAGAGATGGTTAGGTGGACATCCTTCGACTTCTCCTCGCAAGTAGGCAGTGCTAGAGAGAATGGTTTGCATTACTCTAGGGTTGGGCAGGGTTTGCCCTCATCGACTGCCTTGACGGCAAAGTCTAGTGCTTTCTCCGAAAAGGGGAAAGAGATGGAGGAAGGAGCAAGAAAGGTGGGAAGTCTCTTGCTCAGTACTAAGACTTTGGAGTTGGTGTACCCGGCTCCTTTCAAGGTTTTCAGGAGGATGGCTTGTGCCTTGTAAAGCTCGAAGACAATGACCTCTTTGGGCACCCTTTCCTCACGGGCTGCATGTTCATCCCACAGTCTCACGTAACAGTCTGGGTAAGCTGAAACGTTAGGCCAGAACTCAAGGTCTTCAATCAGTTTGGCCCCCAACTTCTCCGAGACGAATAGTTTCCCTCCAGGGATTGGTTTAGGAGCAGTGAGGGAGATCCAACACTCTAAGGGGCTTCTTAGTGGAGCCCTTGGTAGGTCCAGGGCGGTCCGCCCTCTCCTTCAATAGTATCTGCTGCTGCCTGAGTGATTCTCTCATCCCCTCTTGTTCCTTTTGGAATAATTCCATCATTCGTTGAATCAAAGTGAGGATCTCTTCGTTCTTGCCAGCATGTTCAACTGGTTGTGGAGATGGGGTTGAAGAAGTTGACGGAATAGGTCGGTATGCCGTCACGGCAAACTGAGGGTCTTTGGTTGCCGTTGAAACGGATCCTTCTTCCTCAGCTTGTGGATGTTCCACGTTTTCTTCAGGGCCTATTTGCAGTAGGTCCTGCTCAGTGTCAGTGGACACTTCTGACATCCTTTCTTAGTGGATGTTCATGCCTTCCGGGGCATTATTTATGACCACGTCGATCTTCAGTTGTATGAGGGGAGGCTGGACCTCTTCCTAGGGCCCCACCGCGTTTGGTAGAGCCTTGGGGAACAGTAGGCACCTTAGGGAGTTGTTGGGTAAGTACAGTCCGGGAGAGTTCTTCTGGAACCCTCTTACCCATTTGCGAAGGATCTCCCTCGTTGTATCCCTAGGAATAGCTTGTAAAGAAGTATTGTCAACGTTGGCAATAAACAGGGCCACGGGAAACAAAATATTGCTTTCACTAAAATACACAGGTAATAGAGTTTCTTTAGAAAAGTGAACTTTTTTTTCTCTTTTTCTAAAACATTTTTCTTTCCTCTTGTAAAGAATAGGAGATAATACAACACCTATGATACCTGCTCGGTTAGGAAAATCTATTTAGCATCATCACGGTACAGTGATACCTCGGTAGTCGAACGACTCTATACTCGAACAATTCGGAGTTCGACCAAAATTTTCGAGAAATTTTTGCTGCGGTGCTCGACCAAAAATTCGGTACTCGACCAGCCGAACACGTGACGACCGCATGGGCTTTGTGATGATCGCGCCATCTCGGCCACTCTCGCTTGTTCGGGAAGCATCAGTTCTCTCGAGAGCGTCACTCAGACAACGCGCGATCAGCATTCGTTGTGATTTAGTGATTTTCAGTGCTTTTAATTGCTTTTTTAGCTTTCATAATGAGTCCCAAGAAAGTAATGAGTGTTAAGGGGAAGGAGAAGAGGAAAACAGTGCGAACAACGATCGAGTTGAAGAAGGAAATTATAGCGAAATATGAGAATGGTGTACGAGTGTCCGATTTAGCGGTAGAATACGGAATGGCGAAGTCGACCATTTCTACGTTTTTAAAGCATAAAGAAATGATTAAGAAGGCGAATGTTGCAACGGGAGTTACGGCGGTAACTAAGCAAAGGCCACAAGTGATTGAGGAGATGGAAAAGTTGCTTTTAATATTTATTAAAGAAAAACAGTTGGCCGGGGAAAGTGTTAGTGAAGCGTTCATTTGTGAAAAAGCGTTGCATATCTATGAAGAATTAGTGAAGAAAAGTCCGAGTACCAGTGAAAGTGATTCATTTACATTTAAAGCGAGCAGGGGTTGGTTTGAAAAGTTTCGTAATAGAACAGGTATTCATCGTGTTACTAGGCATGGGGAGGCAGCTAGTTCGGATCAAATTGCAGCCGATAAATACGTGGGGGAATTCGATCGGTACATAAATGAACAAAATTTGATCGCACAACAAGTCTTTAATTGTGATGAGACTGGGTTATTTTGGAAGAAAATGCCAGCCAATACGTACATTACCAAGGACGAGACGAAGATGCCAGGTCACAAGCCAATGAAAGATAGGCTAACATTGTTGCTGTGTGCAAATGCAAGTGGCGATTGCAAGATCAAACCCTTGTTAGTGTACCACTCGGACAACCCCCGGGTGTTCAAACGAAATAATATTTGTAAAAGTGCACTACCAGTTATGTGGCGCTCGAACACTAAATCTTGGGTCACAAGACAATTCTTTACTGAGTGGATAAACGAAGTGTTTGCCCCCCAGGTTAAGGCTTACCTCATTGAAAAGAGCTTGCCAATGAAATGTCTTCTGGTTATGGACAATGCTCCTGCACATCCTCCAGGTCTCGAGGATGACTTGAAAGAAGAATACAGCTTTATCAAAATCAAATTCTTGCCCCCCAATACTACTCCCATACTCCAGCCCATGGACCAACAGGTCATTTCAAACTTCAAAAAACTCTATACCAAGGCCCTTTTCAGAAAGTGTTTTGAAGTGACCAGTGACACGAAGTTGACCCTAAAGGAATTCTGGAAGGAACACTTCAGCATCCTCAACTCTGTTAACATGATTGACCAAGCTTGGCGAGGTGTGACCTATAGGACATTGAACTCTGCCTGGCGTAAGCTGTGGCCATCATGTGTCACAGAGAGGGAGTTTGAAGGTTTCCAACCAGAGGCGGGTCCAAGCACTGCTACCCCTGTAATTTCTGATGACACTGATGTCGTTGAGGAAATTGTTGTCATGGGCAGGAGTTTGGGGCTTGAGGTCGACAAGGATGATATTGATGAGCTTGTAGAAAGCCATTCTACCGAGTTGACTGTGGAGGAATTGTTGCACCTGCAACAACAACAGCAGCAGGATCTGATTGTGGAGCAGGAATCTTCAGAAGAGGATGAGGTAAGGGAGGATGTTCCAAGTTCTCTCATCAATGAAATTTGTTCCAAGTGGGCAGATGTGCAGGCTTTTGCTGAAAAATACCACCCAGAAATTGCAGTAGCAAACCGGGCAGTGCATATGTTTAATGATAGTGTCATGTATCATTTTCGAAGAATACTGCAGAGGAGGAAGAAACAATTAACAATAGACCAGTTTTTCACAAAAGAAAAGAAAGCTGCTACATCAAAGCCTGTTTCTCCTCCAAAGAAGAGACAAAGAAGAGAAGAAACCCCTGAAATAGATCTGCCCACCCTTTCATTGGAGAGAGAAACAACTCCTGAAGGAGAACTACCCCGCCACATCATGGAAGGGGACTCTCCTTCCAAGCAGTAACCTCCCCCTTCCATCCTCTCCACATCCATCCCTGTATGCCATCGAACCGCTGATCAAAGGTATGTTCACTACAGTACAGAAAATGGTTTAAAATTGTTTTATTTTAGTACAGTAAATGGTTTAAAATTGTTTTATAGGATTTTCTGACCAATTTCATACACATTTAGATAATTATTGTTGTTTAGGTACACGTTTTATTAATATTTTGGGCCTGTTCGAGTGCTTGGGAACGGAATAGAATATATACCATTATTTCTTATGGGGAAAAAAAATTCGGTACTCGAACAAATCGGAGGTCGAACACGGATCTCGAACGGATTATGGTCGAGTACCGAGGTATCACTGAGTGATACCTCGGTAGTCGAACGACTCTATACTCGAACAATTCGGAGTTCGACCAAAATTTTCGAGAAATTTTTGCTGCGGTGCTCGACCAAAAATTCGGTACTCGACCAGCCGAACACGTGACGACCGCATGGGCTTTGTGATGATCGCGCCATCTCGGCCACTCTCGCTTGTTCGGGAAGCATCAGTTCTCTCGAGAGCGTCACTCAGACAACGCGCGATCAGCATTCGTTGTGATTTAGTGATTTTCAGTGCTTTTAATTGCTTTTTTAGCTTTCATAATGAGTCCCAAGAAAGTAATGAGTGTTAAGGGGAAGGAGAAGAGGAAAACAGTGCGAACAACGATCGAGTTGAAGAAGGAAATTATAGCGAAATATGAGAATGGTGTACGAGTGTCCGATTTAGCGGTAGAATACGGAATGGCGAAGTCGACCATTTCTACGTTTTTAAAGCATAAAGAAATGATTAAGAAGGCGAATGTTGCAACGGGAGTTACGGCGGTAACTAAGCAAAGGCCACAAGTGATTGAGGAGATGGAAAAGTTGCTTTTAATATTTATTAAAGAAAAACAGTTGGCCGGGGAAAGTGTTAGTGAAGCGTTCATTTGTGAAAAAGCGTTGCATATCTATGAAGAATTAGTGAAGAAAAGTCCGAGTACCAGTGAAAGTGATTCATTTACATTTAAAGCGAGCAGGGGTTGGTTTGAAAAGTTTCGTAATAGAACAGGTATTCATCGTGTTACTAGGCATGGGGAGGCAGCTAGTTCGGATCAAATTGCAGCCGATAAATACGTGGGGGAATTCGATCGGTACATAAATGAACAAAATTTGATCGCACAACAAGTCTTTAATTGTGATGAGACTGGGTTATTTTGGAAGAAAATGCCAGCCAATACGTACATTACCAAGGACGAGACGAAGATGCCAGGTCACAAGCCAATGAAAGATAGGCTAACATTGTTGCTGTGTGCAAATGCAAGTGGCGATTGCAAGATCAAACCCTTGTTAGTGTACCACTCGGACAACCCCCGGGTGTTCAAACGAAATAATATTTGTAAAAGTGCACTACCAGTTATGTGGCGCTCGAACACTAAATCTTGGGTCACAAGACAATTCTTTACTGAGTGGATAAACGAAGTGTTTGCCCCCCAGGTTAAGGCTTACCTCATTGAAAAGAGCTTGCCAATGAAATGTCTTCTGGTTATGGACAATGCTCCTGCACATCCTCCAGGTCTCGAGGATGACTTGAAAGAAGAATACAGCTTTATCAAAATCAAATTCTTGCCCCCCAATACTACTCCCATACTCCAGCCCATGGACCAACAGGTCATTTCAAACTTCAAAAAACTCTATACCAAGGCCCTTTTCAGAAAGTGTTTTGAAGTGACCAGTGACACGAAGTTGACCCTAAAGGAATTCTGGAAGGAACACTTCAGCATCCTCAACTCTGTTAACATGATTGACCAAGCTTGGCGAGGTGTGACCTATAGGACATTGAACTCTGCCTGGCGTAAGCTGTGGCCATCATGTGTCACAGAGAGGGAGTTTGAAGGTTTCCAACCAGAGGCGGGTCCAAGCACTGCTACCCCTGTAATTTCTGATGACACTGATGTCGTTGAGGAAATTGTTGTCATGGGCAGGAGTTTGGGGCTTGAGGTCGACAAGGATGATATTGATGAGCTTGTAGAAAGCCATTCTACCGAGTTGACTGTGGAGGAATTGTTGCACCTGCAACAACAACAGCAGCAGGATCTGATTGTGGAGCAGGAATCTTCAGAAGAGGATGAGGTAAGGGAGGATGTTCCAAGTTCTCTCATCAATGAAATTTGTTCCAAGTGGGCAGATGTGCAGGCTTTTGCTGAAAAATACCACCCAGAAATTGCAGTAGCAAACCGGGCAGTGCATATGTTTAATGATAGTGTCATGTATCATTTTCGAAGAATACTGCAGAGGAGGAAGAAACAATTAACAATAGACCAGTTTTTCACAAAAGAAAAGAAAGCTGCTACATCAAAGCCTGTTTCTCCTCCAAAGAAGAGACAAAGAAGAGAAGAAACCCCTGAAATAGATCTGCCCACCCTTTCATTGGAGAGAGAAACAACTCCTGAAGGAGAACTACCCCGCCACATCATGGAAGGGGACTCTCCTTCCAAGCAGTAACCTCCCCCTTCCATCCTCTCCACATCCATCCCTGTATGCCATCGAACCGCTGCTCAAAGGTATGTTCACTACAGTACAGAAAATGGTTTAAAATTGTTTTATTTTAGTACAGTAAATGGTTTAAAATTGTTTTATAGGATTTTCTGACCAATTTCATACACATTTAGATAATTATTGTTGTTTAGGTACACGTTTTATTAATATTTTGGGCCTGTTCGAGTGCTTGGGAACGGAATAGAATATATACCATTATTTCTTATGGGGAAAAAAAATTCGGTACTCGAACAAATCGGAGGTCGAACACGGATCTCGAACGGATTATGGTCGAGTACCGAGGTATCACTGAGTGATACCTCGGTAGTCGAACGACTCTATACTCGAACAATTCGGAGTTCGACCAAAATTTTCGAGAAATTTTTGCTGCGGTGCTCGACCAAAAATTCGGTACTCGACCAGCCGAACACGTGACGACCGCATGGGCTTTGTGATGATCGCGCCATCTCGGCCACTCTCGCTTGTTCGGGAAGCATCAGTTCTCTCGAGAGCGTCACTCAGACAACGCGCGATCAGCATTCGTTGTGATTTAGTGATTTTCAGTGCTTTTAATTGCTTTTTTAGCTTTCATAATGAGTCCCAAGAAAGTAATGAGTGTTAAGGGGAAGGAGAAGAGGAAAACAGTGCGAACAACGATCGAGTTGAAGAAGGAAATTATAGCGAAATATGAGAATGGTGTACGAGTGTCCGATTTAGCGGTAGAATACGGAATGGCGAAGTCGACCATTTCTACGTTTTTAAAGCATAAAGAAATGATTAAGAAGGCGAATGTTGCAACGGGAGTTACGGCGGTAACTAAGCAAAGGCCACAAGTGATTGAGGAGATGGAAAAGTTGCTTTTAATATTTATTAAAGAAAAACAGTTGGCCGGGGAAAGTGTTAGTGAAGCGTTCATTTGTGAAAAAGCGTTGCATATCTATGAAGAATTAGTGAAGAAAAGTCCGAGTACCAGTGAAAGTGATTCATTTACATTTAAAGCGAGCAGGGGTTGGTTTGAAAAGTTTCGTAATAGAACAGGTATTCATCGTGTTACTAGGCATGGGGAGGCAGCTAGTTCGGATCAAATTGCAGCCGATAAATACGTGGGGGAATTCGATCGGTACATAAATGAACAAAATTTGATCGCACAACAAGTCTTTAATTGTGATGAGACTGGGTTATTTTGGAAGAAAATGCCAGCCAATACGTACATTACCAAGGACGAGACGAAGATGCCAGGTCACAAGCCAATGAAAGATAGGCTAACATTGTTGCTGTGTGCAAATGCAAGTGGCGATTGCAAGATCAAACCCTTGTTAGTGTACCACTCGGACAACCCCCGGGTGTTCAAACGAAATAATATTTGTAAAAGTGCACTACCAGTTATGTGGCGCTCGAACACTAAATCTTGGGTCACAAGACAATTCTTTACTGAGTGGATAAACGAAGTGTTTGCCCCCCAGGTTAAGGCTTACCTCATTGAAAAGAGCTTGCCAATGAAATGTCTTCTGGTTATGGACAATGCTCCTGCACATCCTCCAGGTCTCGAGGATGACTTGAAAGAAGAATACAGCTTTATCAAAATCAAATTCTTGCCCCCCAATACTACTCCCATACTCCAGCCCATGGACCAACAGGTCATTTCAAACTTCAAAAAACTCTATACCAAGGCCCTTTTCAGAAAGTGTTTTGAAGTGACCAGTGACACGAAGTTGACCCTAAAGGAATTCTGGAAGGAACACTTCAGCATCCTCAACTCTGTTAACATGATTGACCAAGCTTGGCGAGGTGTGACCTATAGGACATTGAACTCTGCCTGGCGTAAGCTGTGGCCATCATGTGTCATAGAGAGGGAGTTTGAAGGTTTCCAACCAGAGGCGGGTCCAAGCACTGCTACCCCTGTAATTTCTGATGACACTGATGTCGTTGAGGAAATTGTTGTCATGGGCAGGAGTTTGGGGCTTGAGGTCGACAAGGATGATATTGATGAGCTTGTAGAAAGCCATTCTACCGAGTTGACTGTGGAGGAATTGTTGCACCTGCAACAACAACAGCAGCAGGATCTGATTGTGGAGCAGGAATCTTCAGAAGAGGATGAGGTAAGGGAGGATGTTCCAAGTTCTCTCATCAATGAAATTTGTTCCAAGTGGGCAGATGTGCAGGCTTTTGCTGAAAAATACCACCCAGAAATTGCAGTAGCAAACCGGGCAGTGCATATGTTTAATGATAGTGTCATGTATCATTTTCGAAGAATACTGCAGAGGAGGAAGAAACAATTAACAATAGACCAGTTTTTCACAAAAGAAAAGAAAGCTGCTACATCAAAGCCTGTTTCTCCTCCAAAGAAGAGACAAAGAAGAGAAGAAACCCCTGAAATAGATCTGCCCACCCTTTCATTGGAGAGAGAAACAACTCCTGAAGGAGAACTACCCCGCCACATCATGGAAGGGGACTCTCCTTCCAAGCAGTAACCTCCCCCTTCCATCCTCTCCACATCCATCCCTGTATGCCATCGAACCGCTGCTCAAAGGTATGTTCACTACAGTACAGAAAATGGTTTAAAATTGTTTTATTTTAGTACAGTAAATGGTTTAAAATTGTTTTATAGGATTTTCTGACCAATTTCATACACATTTAGATAATTATTGTTGTTTAGGTACACGTTTTATTAATATTTTGGGCCTGTTCGAGTGCTTGGGAACGGAATAGAATATATACCATTATTTCTTATGGGGAAAAAAAATTCGGTACTCGAACAAATCGGAGGTCGAACACGGATCTCGAACGGATTATGGTCGAGTACCGAGGTATCACTGTAATAATAATAATGTACGGAATCTTGAGAATGAATCTGATATTTCAATATGTACCCAGCAGATGATAATCCTTTACGAAACCATCTAGGCCTATTTCCACAAAAAATATATATTAATATCAAAATTCCCTCAAATGTAGAAGTCAGGCGTCCAACATCCATCAAAGGCTAATTTTGTGATCTGCATATTTTATGGCGTTGGGTGTCACATATGTTTCATCTCTTCACTTCCACTGGAAATTATATTGGTCACCCGGGCTGGATATGTTCTGGCAACGTCGTAGACTGCTGTTTGTCTCTATAATGATTTTATTTCGTTTAGGTTTATATATATATATATATATATATATATAATATATATATATAATATATATATATATATATATATATATTTATATATACATATATATATATATATATATATCCGTGTGTGTGTTGATGTTCTTGAATTATTGTGTTTGCCTGTAGCTTGGACAGGTTACTTCATGATAATTTTAGTCAGATTTTGTGAGAATCTACTTTAATGGAATCTATGGTTTTGGAATTAATATTCATGTACACCTCAATTGGGAAGCATATATATCTTATATCAAATCTGAATGTAATAATGCTAGCAACATAATAATGAAATTATCTCAAACAATATATATATATATTGTTAGTAATGGCGGTCATTACGCCACCTTTTTTCCAATAACATAAGACCCCGCCAGCATGGGTCGAAATGCCACGAGTTTTGGGACCCTACCCAGAGTCTCACCCCCCTCCCACCATCCTATACCAGTCTACTCCCCCTGAGATCTCAATTTCAGCTACCTTCTACAAGTCACGTGAGAACATCGAGGTCCCAGGACAAGGGAAGCGAGCTGTGAAGGATGTGGGGACACGAGATCAAGCCTGACCAATAGGACAGCGGTCAGGCCAATCCCCCCTACCCCTCCCCCCCAATTGGGGGTCAAGTGGGGTTGATCTACCCAGGGAAAACTGGGGATCTTCCTTCGTGAGTCAGCATCCATAAGGAGAACATCTCCTCTTCTTGACTCAACCTCCTTGAGGGAAACAACATCGCTCTTGACCCTCAAGACATCAGGGAGGCAGGACCTCTGTCTACTTCTTTCCACAAGGGAAGGAAATCAGTGTCCTTTTTACTAAAGGTAAGGTGTCTGATTTTGAGATTCTCAATATCCTTACCCAACCTCCCATCCTTTCCTTATCACATCCCATTTTCCTTATCCTCTAAAGAAAACCTACCCACTGAACCGTGTATCCTATCCACTATACCCAGACCACGTGTGCTGTTTAGTCCTAGTTTTAATACATTCACCCTGTGACAGTGTTGATTCCCATGTGTAACGTTTAAATCCCTAAGCTTGGCATTGTCCTTTAATTTGTTAAAAAGTCTTAACCACACGACTTCATAGTGTTCCAAGCCGGTAGAAGTGAGTGTGCTGATAATAATTCAATTTATTTCCCCCTTCCAGGGAACGTGATTGCTGTGCTGGAGTTTCATCCACGGTCCCCCCCAAACTCCACCCGAAGCTCCTCGTGGCATAAATTATATATACAATATAAATAATTAGCTGTTGTGCTCCCCTTTTCTTTATTAAGTTTTATTTAAATATTATTGTAAATACATATATTTGTCAGTATTCCTTGTATCATTGCTGACTGGCGACCTACCATTATTATTTGTTTGTTATGGCCCTTGAGTCCCTTAAGCAAGGCCGGACTCGAACCAGTGGCCCGTAACATATTGGCGACCAAATGCCAGGATTCGCTAAGACAGTAATTTAAAATTAATTTTATCAAAGTCAAATTCCCCCTTTTTCTGTCTTTAGCGACTTGACGAACCTCAATTTCATTTCAAGTAAATTATATTATCACTGGAGTTGGAACCGTGGAAGAACACAGCAAAGGCCTTCTATTCTCATTGTTAAAGTTTTGTGTTTATTAGTGTGTGTGTTCGCGCCGCGAACCTTTTTGTTTTTAAACCCACGTGGGAGAAGTCTAGTCCTATTGTGTAGCGGGATAGCCAACCGCGTGAGATGAATTTGTGTTCTGTTTTTTTCTGAGTGTTTATTATCAAAGTGGTTAAAATTTTCATTTATTATATATATTGTGCATTAAGTGAATGTGTTATTTTGTGTTTTTAAAAAACTAAGTGAAGTGAAATTTACGAAAATTTTGGAGAATCCGTGGTACACTAAACCACGTGTTAAATTCCAGTGAGGCTTAATTCCCGTGTTGGTAACGGTAAGCGCACGTGGCATTCATTTTTTCAATTTTTCCTTTTGACAATAAGGGTATGTAATTTCTTTTTATTACTTTCGCGTGGGATATTATTTTTATGTACATTTTTTTGAAGGGGATAATTTTCGTTAGACTGTGTAATAGGGCTAACCTAAAGATAAAGTACTTATGGTGTCACATTTAATTTAAATTTTTTTCAGTCAGGGTATAGGATCATTAAGATAAAATATTTGGGAGTGTAATTTATTAAATTCATTTTTCTTCTAAAGGGAAAGTATGTAAAGGGGCTGATGTTTTAACGAAGCATCAAGCAATCTCAGTGACATTGTCTGTTTTATTTTAATTTGTTATACTTTAAGTATAAATACAAACTTGCTTTACAGTCACAGAGTTGCAAGTGGTGGTGTTGCAAGAACGCACCCACACATTTTTACAAATCCATTTTTTTTTCCTTAAGACTAGCATAGGAGGGTCACACATCGTGGAGATTCCATTTTTTTTCCTTAAGACTAGCATAGGAGGGTCACACATCGTGGAGATTCCATTTTTTTCCCTTAAGACTAGCATAGGAGGGTCACACATCGTGGAGATTCCATTTTTTTTCCTTAAGACTAGCATAGGAGGGTCACACATCGGGGAGATTCCATTTTTTTTCCTTAAGACTAGCATAGGAGGGTCACACATCGTGGAGATTCCATTTTTTTTTCCTGACTAGCCTAGAGGGTCACCTACTGTATAGTTGTGATTCCAGCTTGTTTTGTCTAGCATAGAGGTCCACCCATAAAATTAGCAAAATGACTGCTGCGGAAATTCAGGACTTTGTGGCCCTTGCAGAGCGACAAGGTTACGAAGGAGAGGCATTGCAAGGCTATGTGCGGGAGCTTGTGAATGAGGTCAATGCCCGGAGGAAAGCCGAGCAGGAAGAGTTTGAGAAGGAGAGAGAGCGAGAGCATGAATTGAAGATGCGGGAACAGGATATCCAGCTAGCACGGCTAAACAGCCCTCACCCCAACGGCACTCAAAATGGCCAAAGCTTCCCCTCCATGCCTGTCCACACACTCATTCCTCAGTGGGACGACAAGGATCCTGTGAGGTGGCTAAATGAGGTGGAGTCCGTGTTTAAGACGTGTGCCGTAGCGGAGGATATGAAGGCCCTACTACTGTCAAAGCATATGGCGGGGAAAGGGAAGAATGCGCATGCTGCGCTCCCTGCCGATAAACAGGGTAATTTTGAGGCCGTCAGGAAGGCCTTGATTGAGGCCTATAAACTAAGTCCTGAAAATTGGCGCCGTCAGTGGCGTAGGCTCACCAAGTCCCCCACGACATCTTGGTCTGATTGGGGTTTTCAGAAGGATAGGCTCAATACCCTTTGGGTCGAGGCTGCAAAGTGCACTTCTTACGACAACCTCCTAGAGCTCTTCAAAATTGAGGACTTCCACAGGAACGCCCCACCGGCGCTCTCAATTTACATATCTGAGAAAAATCCAGCCACGTTTAGAGCATGCTGCGAGTATGCTGATGAGATACGAGCTAGTCCGGTTCAACTCGGGGCCCCCCAGCTCAGTCCCATCGGGTAAGTCTAAGCCCCGGCAAAATCCGATCTCCCCTACCAAGTGTGGCCATTGCGGGAGATCTAACCACTTGGAAGCCAACTGTCGGCTGAAGCTATCCGGTCAGTCAACTGAGTCCACGAAGCAGACGAATAAGCCCAAGGTTAAGGTGGCGAAGCCGAACTATGCCAGTGCATACTGCGAGGTATGTAAGTGCTACGGACACACAAAGAACTACTCACTATGTCCCAGCAAATCCTCAGCCTCTTCTCCAGCTGCCCTCTCAATCTCTATCCGTGAAGCTCCCAAAAGACAGCCCGCTGTTGGGGAGATCACAGTAGCTCTGCCTGAAGGAGACGGTTCTCCGCAGTCGGTCAGAGCATTACAGGATACCGGTGCAGACGTTTCACTAATCTTATGGCACCAGTTGCCTATCGGTGCCAAAGTTCAGCAGGACAATCGCATGACAGTCCGTTGGATCGAAGGAGTCACTAAGGATCTTCCTACTATGGAGTTGAGAGTGACCACGCCCCAGCTCAGCAAAAGGTGCAGGCTAGGGGTAGTGAGCGATCTCGGACATGAGGGCTATGACTTGCTCTTGGGACAAGACCTCCTAAGAGGCATACAGCGTGTGCCCCTCAGGTGCATGAAAGCAGTTGAGCCGGAGCCCGAGACTGAGAATGCCCCTCCTGAAGAAGACAAAGGGCTAGCTGACATTGACCTTGGAGAAGTACCTTGGCTAAGTGAGGTGGAGCGAGAGCCCTCCTCCTATAGCAATGAGTCTGAGCCTCGTACCCCGGAAACCTATTCGGAAGGAGCGGTGCTGCTCACCACCACAGGGAATGAAGCTAACCCAAATACTAGCCCAGGGGTCTCGGGGGAGTCTGAGGGAGAAGCGTCCATTTCCCCAGAGGACCTTGGGAGTCGGACGGAGCTTATCAAATCTCAGTTGTTGGACGAGACGCTGAAAACCTACAGGGAAGCTGCTTACTCAGACGAAGCAGAGATGACTAACCTCTCAAAGGAGAATTTCCTGCTGAAGGAAGGGGTGCTCTTCAGAGTCACCCGAGGCCCTCACGATCCTGCAGAAGCCCTTTGCCGGCAAGTAGTTGTTCCCCGTAATCTCCGCTTGGTGGTGCTACGTATGGCTCATGAGGGATTGGGAGGACACTTTGGTGTGAAACGCACTACCCACCTGATCCAGCCTCATTTCTTCTGGCCGGGATTGCAGAAGAGTGTTAAGGCTTACGTAGCTTCCTGCCATCCGTGCCAAGTTGCCGGTAACCCAAACCAGGTGGTGCCGCGGGCTCCTCTCCAACCCATTCCATCTGCAGGTATCCCCTTCCATGATGTACTAGTGGATTATGTGGGTCCCCTGCCCCGTAGTAAGCGTGGAAATCGTTTCTTATTAACCATGATTGATCGGTTCACTCGCTACCTCGAAGCTGTACCGACCAGGTGCGCCAATGCCAGTCATGCTGTCAGGGGCCTGACACAATTTTTTTGTAGGTTTGGGTTCCCAGCCACAGTCCAGTCGGATGAGGGCTCTCACTTCATGGCAAGAGAGTTTAAGGCAGCAATGGAGTACCATGGTGTCCACCACCAGACCTCTACGGCATATCACCCAGAGAGCCAAGGACTCGTGGAGCGCTCCCACCAAACACTAAAAACAGTCTTGACGAAGTTAGGGGAGGCTGGCTCTTCGGATTGGGAGGAGAACTTGCCTTACGCTCTGTTCGCCCTCCGCCAAGCACGCTCAGAAACCACAGGATACAGCCCTTTTGAGTTGTTGTACGCTCGCTCCACACGTGGGCCACTTGACATACTCTATGAAGCTTGGGAGGACTCCTCCAAGGCCTCCTGGGTGGAAGAGCTGCCAGATATACAGGCTAAGATACGAACTGCCTGGGAAATTGCCAAGGCTTCCGAGGCGAAGGTACAGGGCATCACAAAAGGTCACGTAGATCGTAAAGCCCAGGATCGAAGTTTTGAGGTGGGAGACCAAGTTCTGGTTCTCCGCCCAGGGGAACAGAGACCGTTAAGCACAAAATTTACGGGCCCTCACAAGATTCTTGGGAAGAAGGGTAAATTAAATTACCTAGTGGATTGTGGCATAAGGCGAGCCAAGTGGCTCCATATCAACCTGCTTAAGCCCTATCAACAAAGGGTCAATGTGGTGGGTACTGTTACCCAGGTCCACTCACCCGAGAGCAACTCCGAGGTCCTGGCCAACTTTAAGCTGGTCACCCCTGTGTTGGACACTGTTAAGAGGGATATTGTCAAGAACCTCCTGCTACAGCACCCACAGGTAGTGCGAGACACACTGGGTCACACCCAACTACTAGAACACAAGATTGACTTGGTCCCAGGAACGTGTCCGATCCGCCAGAATTATTATCGGTTAAACCCCCAACGGGCTGAAAGGGTGTCGGAACAGATAAAATTGCAGCTCAGCTTAGGTCTCATTGAGGAAAGTGAAAGTCCATGGGCATCACCGGTAGTCCTAGTGCCAAAAGAGGGAGGGGGGGATAGGCTATGTATAGATTTCCGCAAATTGAATGCGGTGACAAAACCTGAGTCCTACCCACTCCCTCGCATCGAGGATTGCTTGGAGAGCTTAGGTGAATCACCTTATCTAAGTAAGATTGACCTAGAAAAGGGCTACTGGCAGGTACCACTGGCAGAGGAGTCGCGGCCACTGACCGCATTCATAACCCGAGATGGACTTTACCAGTGTCGAGTAATGCCTTTTGGTCTTAGGAACGCACCCAGCTGCTTCCAGAGACTCATGAACAAGGTACTAGCGGGAATTTCCAACTGTGTGGTCTACCTAGATGACATCGTCATTTTCTCCAAGGCCTGGGAAGAACACCTCCAAACCCTAGGGAAGGTGCTGAGGGCCCTCCAAAAGGCAAATTTGGTCATCAACCTCAAAAAATGCACGTTTGGCGGGACTGAGATTACCTACCTGGGCCACCAAGTAGGAAGGGGCAAAATAATGCCCAAAGATGCAAATATCCGTGCAATACAAGAGATGCCCTACCCTAGGACTAAGAAGGAAGCCCAACGATTCCTGGGGATGGTACAGTACTTCCGGAGGTTTGTGCCCAACTTTTCTCAGGTAGCCGCTCCCATCACAGACTTGTTCAAAGGAAAAAAGCTGTTCTGCTGTACGGATGAATGCCGGGCGGCCTATGACCACCTAAAAGGCATTTTAATGAGCCGTCCCGTGCTCCGTGCACCAGATTACACTAAACCTTTCGCTCTCGCTGTGGATGCCAATGACATAGGGGTGGGAGCTGTCCTCCTGCAAGAGGAAGATCAAGTCCGACACCCTATTGCATACTTCTCAAAGAAACTGAACCCTGCTCAAACTAGGTACAGTACTATTGAGAAGGAGCTCTTAGGCATGGTCTTGTCACTGAAGCATTTCGAATCATATCATGCTGACCTTGAGTTCCCACTCACAGTCCTCACGGACCATAACCCTCTGACTTACTTGACGCAGTTCCGAAATAAGAATAAGAGACTCATGAGGTGGTGCATGGACCTCCAAGACTACAATTGGAAGGTCGAGCACATAAGAGGCACAGATAATAAAATAGCAGATGTCCTCTCCAGGCATTAGTGCTCAGGGCACAGTGCCATAACCATAGCCTGTAGTCATAGTAAGTAGGTAAATTTAGTTTGTATGAAAAAATATTTATTGGCCTTGGTGTCTCCCCAGGTAGATAAACTTAAGGAGCCATCTTGGCATCATTATTCGCATTGAATTTATTTTCATGTATTTATTTTATCCTTTTTTTTTTTGCATATATGCCAATTTTCTTTAATTTTATGCCTACCACTGCACTAGGTCACTTAACTTTAACCATTTTTTTTCACATTTAAATTTTCAATTTTGCATTTTTTAATTTTTTCAGTTGCTGCCTCACAGCCAGCATACTTATTTCTATGTGGCACTTAAAGTTAATTTACAGTCAAAATACCGTAAAATGATGACCCTAGTTGCAGCTTAGATATCTATCCATTATCGTGGTGAGACTCACTGAGGGAGGAATCATTAAGGCTAGTGGCTTCAGACCTTGCTTGCAGAGTTCTTGTCCTGTTTTACGACAAAATCTCTGCTAAAATGGGGGCTGTTAGTAATGGCGGTCATTACGCCACCTTTTTTCCAATAACAAAAGACCCCGCCAGCATGGGTCAAAATGCCACGAGTTTTGGGACCCTACCCAGAGTCTCACCCCCCTCCCACCATCCTATACCAGTCTACTCCCCCTGAGATCTCAATTTCAGCTACCTTCTACAAGTCACGTGAGAACATCGAGGTCCCAGGACAAGGGAAGCGAGCTGTGAAGGATGTGGGGACACGAGATCAAGCCTGACCAATAGGACAGCGGTCAGGCCAATCCCCCTTACCCCCCCCCCCCCAATTGGGGGTCAAGTGGGGTTGATCTACCCAGGGAAAACTGGGGATCTTCCTTCGTGAGTCAGCATCCATAAGGAGAACATCTCCTCTTCTTGACTCAACCTCCTTGAGGGAAACAACATCGCTCTTGACCCTCAAGACATCAGGGAGGCAGGACCTCTGTCTACTTCTTTCCACAAGGGAAGGAAATCAGTGTCCTTTTTACTAAAGGTAAGGTGTCTGATTTTGAGATTCTCAATATCCTTACCCAACCTCCCATCCTTTCCTTATCACATCCCATTTTCCTTATCCTCTAAAGAAAACCTACCCACTGAACCGTGTATCCTATCCACTATACCCAGACCACGTGTGCTGTTTAGTCCTAGTTTTAATACATTCACCCTGTGACAGTGTTGATTCCCATGTGTAACGTTTAAATCCCTAAGCTTGGCATTGTCCTTTAATTTGTTTAAAAGTCTTAACCACACGACTTCATAGTGTTCCAAGCCGGTAGAAGTGAGTGTGCTGATAATAGTTCAATTTATTTCCCCCTTCCAGGGAACGTGATTGCTGTGCTGGAGTTTCATCCACGGTCCCCCCCAAACTCCACCCGAAGCTACTCGTGGCATAAATTATATATACAATATAAATAATTAGCTGTTGTGCTCCCCTTTTCTTTATTAAGTTTTATTTAAATATTATTGTAAATACATATATTTGTCAGTATTCCTTGTATCATTGCTGACTGGCGACCTACCATTATTATTTGTTTGTTATGGCCCTTGAGTCCCTTAAGCAAGGCCGGACTCGAACCAGTGGCCCGTAACAATATATATATATATATATATATATATATATATATATATATATATATATATATATATATATATATATATATATATATATATATATATATATATATATATATATATATATATATAAAGTCAGCGCGGATCGGTCTGTCCGGGTAGTGGGCCGGACACAGTGTTCTGCGTAAATCGGAGGCATAGGGTTTGTCGGGGAAAAAATCGACTGGGACAAATTGACTAATTGGCATCTTTTTATACAAGTTGGCATCTACATATCTGCGTAGGTGGAAGCTAGCCAGTTTGTTTCCTGTAGTCGTGGAATGAGGTTGTGTCAGGTTGAGAGGGCCGAGTTGCAATCGTTCTTTTGTGAGTTCGCGTAGCATTTTTGTGTATCAAACCCCCCCCCCCCCAGTGATGTCTAGACCCCGTACAAGTCGCGATGACATTGTTAGAGTGATAACCTGTCATAATTTAGGTCTGCAAACGAAGGAAATAGTGAAGAATACTGGCATGAATGAAGGGGCAGTGAGGCGCTTCGTGGTGAAGTACAAGGCAGGAGGTAGCGCCGAGATCCCTTTTCACTCCCAGGCTGGTTCCCCTCTCCGGAAGATTCCTGATCGTACTTTAGTTATAGTAAAGTGAAGCCTAGAAGAAAATCCTACATTAACGGCTAAGCAACTGAAAGAACAGAACCCTAAATTGTTGAGCGACGTTAGTGTTCGTAGGATTCAGGAAAACTTGTCGAAGCGCCTCGACTACGAGAAAGTGATGGCGAGAAAGAAGCCCACTTTAACTTTGAAACAAAGGCAGAGGAGGGTTGCTTTTGCCAAGACATACAAGGATTGGACCTTGGAGCAGTGGCGAAGTGTCTTGTGGAGTGACGAAGCGACCTTTTGTGTGAGTGAGATGACCGGGAAAAAAGGGTGGAGGTGAAAGGGGTCAGATCCTCTTAAACCTAATCTCACGGCCAAGACAGTTAAGCACCAAGCATCGCCTTGTTGTTTTGCCTGAAGGCATAACGGTTAATGCTGACCGCTATTTGAACATTTTTAAAGACAATTTAGCGGATTGTTTTGCGGCCACAGGAGCTGAAATTTTTCAGCAGGACGGTGCCCCTTGCCATACAGCTAAAAAAGTGAAAAAGTGACTGGAAAACAGGGAAGTGAACTATATTCCTGATTGGCCAGGTCAAAGTCCTGATATTTCGCCCATTGAGAGCCTTTGGGCGATAGTTAAAGCCCGACTTCGTAAAGAAGTGACGACAAACGTGACACTTCTCGAGGCGGCTCTCCATAAGGTGTGGGCAAAAATACCTGCCGAAATACTACAAAACCTCGCCGATAGTGTTCCTCGACGACTCTTGGAGGTCAAGAAGAGGAAAGGCTACCCTATAGACAAGTAGCAGGGATATTGGTGAGTGTTCAATTAAATTTTTATTGATTTATATTGTGTATTAGTGTATATATTGGGGGGGGCCAAAATGAATGCATGGCGGATGCTGCCCGGACAGACCGAGCCGCACTGACTGTATATATATATATATATATATATATATATATATATATATATATAATATATACGAGAGTAGGAAAAGCATCTGATATGGATGGTGTGAGAGCTGTGATATTGAAGGAAGGGGGTGTGACTGTACTTGAATGGTCGGTGAGATTGTTTAATATGAGTTTTGTGTTGCCAGTGGTATTAGTAAATTGGGTTCGTGCGTGTTTTGTACCACTATATAAGGGTAAGGGAGATGTGCGTGAGTGTTGCAATTCAAGGGGTATTAGTTTGTTGAGTGTAGTTGGAAAAGTGTATTGTAGAATACTGATTAGTAGGATTAAGGAAAACACAGAGAGTGCAATGTTAGAAGTATAGGGTGGTTTTGGAAGAGGTAGGGGTTGTATGAATTAGAATTTTCACAGTTAGACAGATATGCGAGAAATATTTAGCAAAAGGTAAGGAGGTGTATGTTGCGTTTATGGATATGGAAAAAGCGTATTA
>NC_090756.1:33592483-33604983 GCF_036898095.1 Palaemon carinicauda | reverse complement strand
TTTTAGCAAAGATAATTAAAAATGTTCTTTATTAATTCAAATATGCTTTTATAGCAAAGTGAATCTCATTGTACTTACATTCAAATGTTCCTGTTCTCGATTTATTTATTAGTTTTATCGTTGTTACTGTTCTTAAATCATTTTATTTTAATTTTAATTACTTATCATATAGTTTATTTATTTTTCATATTTCCTTACCTCACTGGGTTATTTTTTTTTCTGTTGGAGCCCTTAGGCTTATAGCATACTGCTTATCCATCTATAGTTGTAGCTTAGCTAATAATAATAATAATAATAATAATAATAATAATAATAATAATAATAATAATAATAATAATAATAATAATAATAATAATAAATTTAGAAAATCTGCAGAGTAACGCATTCAATAACAAATCCCCGCCAAGTTTTTCTTCAGAAAGTGAAAGTGACAAAATGAAAAGCCATTCATCGATGCATAACACGGCTGAAAACCACCCTCCCCCTACCTAACCCCCTACCTTACAGAGCCCTCCTTACAAACTCAATGATCCCTATATATATACATATATATATATATATATATATGTATATATATATACATATATATATATATATATATATATACATATATATATATATATATATATGATAAATTTTGAACATTAGACGTGTTTTTCATATTCAAATAAGCCATATATATATATATATATATATGGCTTATTTGAATATATATATATATATATATATATATATAAATATATATATATATATATATATACGTGGTCCCGTAACGTATAGGGTGTGTGGTGATAGGCGTACCGTTCCCTAGATGTGGTAGGGACACGAAAATCATAAAATATAGGGTAAGTGTATTTCAGGAACTACGAGGAGTAATGAGGTGTTCTAGGTTTCGTTGTAAAGGTCTCGAGGTCCTGTGTATGGCAATGGGTGAGATGAGTGAATTACACGAAGGTATAAGGGGTAGGGACGCCAAGTCGGAAAATAAAGTGGTCTCCATATCTCAGCAACCACAAGGAGTAAAGAGGTGTTCATGGGCTCGTTGGAATGGTTTCGAGGTCCTGAGTATAGCTGTGGGGAAGATCAGTGCACTACGTCAAGGTATAAGGGACAGGGCGTAAAAATAAAGGGTATGCGTATATCAGGAACCACGGATCAATAAAAGGTGTTCTTGGGCTCGTTGGAAAGGTCGAAAAAGCTTATTGTATATAGCACCCGACCCAAGTCTTAGCCACCTTTCGGGGCGGTGATCCCTAAACTGCGTTTTGGGTGACATCTATCCGAGTATCTAGCCCTCCTTTTGATGGGTCGTTTAAACTAGTCAATAACAATAGAGAATCGGAAGTATTAGAGATAAAATTAATGAGAAGAGAAGAATAGGATTTTGGACAGAGAACAATGACAGATGATCTTCACTTACCCAAATTACATGATTCGCCTTATTTGTTTACTGACTTCTGCAATGGCATCTTATTCCACATTTATTATTGCGTACTGAATTTGTTAATTGAATTTGCTCTCATAAAAATACGAAGTAAATTATTTCCAAAAAGAATAAAGAAGGTTTACTAAAGAAATTATCTGGAAAATGTAATGTATTTCGCGAAATTTCCGAAGCCGCCGAAATTGTGCTTGTTGACAAAGCCTCTTCTCTCTGACTTCATTGTTTTACACATTTGTAGCTCTACTCTCTCTCTCTCTCTCTCTCTCTCTCTCTCTCTCTCTCTCTCTGATATCTTTAATCTAAGCCTGGATTCTGGTATCTTGATGGGGCAAGTTTCAGTATAGTTAATTCGAACTGAATTTCTCAAAGGACGAATGTAAACTTTATCAGATACCTATTCTTGTCCTTCCTTGCAACCTTTGTCTTTGAGAAATTGCAATGGCTAATTTAATCACATTTAATTTCTCACAAATATGTGTCAATTTAAATTAGATTTGATTCTTTCTATCAGTTTACTACTTCAACAGTATTCACTTCAGCTCAGGCTTCAACCAATCAACGTTTGAACGGGACTCCTTTCACATGAATTTACAACCAGCTTGCCAAACATCATAAGTTGTGCACAAGAAGGGGTAATCTATGCGCAATAAGGAGTAAGCTGTGCGCAAGAAGGGGTAATATTTTGAGGAATATCTCGCAAGAAGTCACACGCTGTCGATTCTAGCGTGAAGTGGCATAAAGCTGTGTGACGGCTTACAAGGTGACTGTACGATGTCACAACATCAATGTTGCGAGGTGGTGCAAGTTCATCATCTCGCACTACACTGCGACAAAATTTAAAACTACATTATTCTAGGTAGTAGGTTGGCCAGGGCACCAGCCACCCGTTGTGATACTACCACTAGAGAGTTATGGCATATTTAGACTGGCCAGACATACTACATTAGATCCTTCTCTCTGGTTACGGTTTATTTTTCCTTTGCTTACACATACACCGAATATTCTGGCCTATGCTTTACATATTTTCCTCTGTCCTCATACACCTGATGACTCTGAGATTGCCAAACAATTCTTCTTCACCCAAGGGGTTACTGTACTGTAATTGTTCAGTGGCCACTTTACTCTTGCTAAGGGTAGAAGAGATTCTTTAGCTATGGTAAGCAGCTCTTCTAAGATAAGAACACACCAAAATATAACCATTGTTCTCTGGTCTTGGGTAGTTTCATAGCCTCTGTACAATGGTCTTCCACTTTCTTGGGTTAGAATTCTCTTGCTTGAGGGTACACTCGGGCATACTATTTTATCTAATTTCTCTCACTATTGTTTAGTTAAAGTTTATATAGTTTATATAGGAGATATTAATCTTAATAACGTTACTCTTTTCAAAATATTTTATTTTTCACTTTTTTCTTTCCTCACTGGGATATTTTTCCTGTTAGAGCCCCTGGGGTTATTGCATCCCACTTTTCCAACTAGGGTTGTAGCTTAGCAAGTAATAATAATAATAATAATAATAATAGTAATAATAAAAACTTGGTTATGTCATGCCATTTTAACACGTTTCTTGCGAGGTCATGTCACGAGTTGTCCGATCTGTGGTAAGCTTTCTTAGGAGGTGGCGCGACCCCACGTTGCAACACTTTGCAACAAAAATGTGTAAGTGTCAACCTTCCTTAATGGTTCGATGAATTCAAAGACACTGTAAGATGGCAACATTGAAAGCGAGGTGTTGCCATTCGATGATGAAAGAAATTTTTACATGTTTTGCTATTTTGAAGGAACCTCTGGATATGAAAAGGTTTTTATTGAGATGTTGATGTGGAAACATCTGTGAGGAAAATTATACATAGCAAAAAAGAGTAAATATGAAAAATTAAGTGAATGAAATATATATTAATTATCACGGAGAAGACGTTGCATCAAATTGTACAAATATACTAATGGTAATGTTTACACTGTAACTCAGCCCCAAATCAACAAAAAACCTTTAGAATTTTGTATGACAGTATTGAAAAAAATAGCACTCTCTCTCTCTCTCTCTCTCTCTCTCTCTCTCTCTCTCTCTCTCTCTCTCTCAATCCGGCCCGTGTAAATATTTTTATATCTGGAACATTTTGTAGTGAATATAGCCTGACATTATTAGAGAGACTCTCTCTCTCTCTCTCTCTCTCTCTCTCTCTCTCTCTCTCTCTCTCTAATCTTTTATCAAAATCTGGAACCGTGTAAACATTTAAGTTCTAGTCCATTTAGCGCTTGCTGAATTTGCATAAAAACGAAATAAAGAAAATGAACAACCCAGACGGGCTGTGCCAAATGCATTAGTAGAAATGTTCTATTTCGTTCTGGGTAATCATTTAGTCATCTGTAAGTTCTCATGACAAGCAAAATCATTGCTTTCCTGTGAATATTGAAGAATAGATTTATTTGATTATTTTATTACCATTTACTTACTTCGTGTGCATCATTGTCTTTTTCCATGACCATAACCTCATAAATATTCGGAAAAAAAAATTTCTTCAGTTTACCTCTTATTTTATTTATTTCTGCTTGATTTATTATTATTATTATTATTATTATTATTATTATTATTATTATTATTATTATTATTATTATTATTATTATTATTATCATTATTATTATTATTATTATTATTATTATTATTGCTATCCAATCTCCAACCCTAGTTGGAAAATCAAGATACTACAAGCACAAGGGTTCCAACAGGGAGGGATTCTAAATAGTAAATATATCATACTCCCTTTTACTTGACAAAATTTATTTCAATTTGGTTTCAGATAAACGAAGCTACAAAGGAAATAAAATAACTATCTGAATCTTTGATAATAATAATAATAATAATAATAATAATAATGAATAACCGAATGGAAAGTATGAAATCCTAGTGTACGCAACCTGTCAGATATGACGGCTGTAATAAACTTAGTTCAAAATTTTGAAGTTTCTGCTTTTAATCCCATTTATGGTAAATCTGAATCTTTCTAGAAACTAATATTATATATATATATATATATATTTATATATATATATATATATATAATATATATATATACATATATATATATATATATATATAAATGTATATATATATATATATATATATATTCATATATATAATTATATATATACTGTATATATATATATATATATATGTATATATATATATATATATACATATATATATAAATATATATATATATATATATACATACATACATACATACATACATATATATATATATATATACATATATATGTATATATATACAGTATATATATATATCTATCTATATATATATATATATATGTGTATATTCATTTATATATATACATATATATATGTATATTCATTTATATATCTATACATACATATATATATATATATATATATACACTGTACATACATACCCTTTCTGAGTGCGGATACCTTTACATGGTGAAAAGGTTTGTGCAAAGCTGTACTAGTGAAGGCCACCCTTACTAAACTGGTTTGCTGTGAGCGATTAGACTAAAATCTCCCACCATCACTGGTGGTGAAGAAAACTGGCCAAAACATAGTCATCAATAACGGCTGTATATGCTATTGTTATATATATATATATATATATATATTTATATATATATATATATATATGTGTGTGTGTGTGCGTGTGTATATATATATTTATATATATATATATATATATATAGTTGTGTTTGTGTGTGTTTGTGTGTGTGAGCGTGTGTGCATGAATGGCCTAATGCAGTATATTATTATTGCAAATTATGCCCAATCAAGATAATTTCAGTTGATATAAAATTACGAAATCGTTGGATTTAACAGTTCCCTTTAGAACTAAGTGAATCGTGAATATATATATATATATATATATATATATACATATATATATATATATATATATAAAATAACCTAATTCGGATGTATGAGTTATAATGAAGCCACTGATTTATGCGAAGTAAAAGCAAATGTGTGATAAATAATTTGCACTGGGTTCTTTTACTTTAGCTTTCATACGAATGCGATGTTATTATTATTATTATTAGTAGTAGTAATAGTAGTAGTAGTACTACTACTATGAGATTCAGGGCCTCTGTAACACGGTTTTTTGGACTTTGCTCCTTATCAAAGCATCGGATGTAGCTGAAAGTTGACATATGTATATTTTACAACCACACACAAATTTTGTCAGCATTATCAATAACCTAAACCCGATAGTTTTAATTTTTATAGAGTAAAAATTAAGTAGCCGACGTCATGGCCAGTGATTACGAGCCATGAGTTGAAAACATTTATTACGTAAGCAATGTAAACACCTTTGGACAAAATTTTGCCCCGCCCATCCACCAGACACCCATTCACCTTGTTCCATCGGCTCTGAAAACCATAAGTCAAGAATGGCTAACATGATTTGGAATTGCCCCCTTGGTTGCAAAACTGCATTTGTCTTACGACTTGCAACTTTATACAGTCAAGAGAAAGCCCGTGGCCATATTTACTATAGCCTGAATAGGTAATTATTCAGTTTTTAGTTTAAATCCAATATTTAAGGTCTGATTTGTATATAGCGTAACATGATTATAATACTCTTAATGTCATTCAGGCTTTTGAAAATTTCCATTAACTATTCACTATGCCACCAAGAGAGAGAGAGAGAAAGAGAGAGATTGTATGTAAACAGTCTTTATATAACTTTTTTTGTTAAAATAAGAATTTTGTGCTAAACTCTCCATCAGACCAACGGATCATCCGATATAATATTTTTTCTTCTTCTTAGGCCGTATATGTTTTGGGCATGACTGCATTTTGTAAATAAATCAGGAATAGTTTTAGGAGTTTTATTTGTACATCTAATGGGAATTTATAGGAGTAAAGTGAACATAATTCATTTATCCTTTAAAATAATTACTTTATGTAGCAAAACAAATAGTAGTAAAGATGATAATGCAATAAAGGAATGATACCATACTTTATCTTTAGCTTCAACATCGGCAGTAACATACCCAGTTGCCATAATTTGTCAGCTTAATGAAATAACCTATCATCTAATGTTAAACTTAATTTCTGAGGAGGCCATGGCTTATTGCACAGTGAAAAAAACATTACAAAGACTTTAAAAATGGCGGAACGATACATAAATGTGGGTGGGGTATCTGTGCTAGCGTAGTAATACTACAGTAGCAGAAGTGCCGCAACAGTAGTATAAATGAATTAAACGTTTAGGCCAACTGCTGGGATCCTTGAGGATCATTTAGCACTTCTTACAACTACTCGAGAAATGAGTTTTTATAGCCAGAATTTAAATTTTCTGATCCAACAATGCCCATAATAGCCTTCAGTGTTATCCTGAATTATAACTAGGCTAAAGTGGGTGGAGCCTCATGAAGTCATCATTCTGACGATAATTATTGGTGAAGGTTTAAAGCCAAAATACGGTATCGGCTTTTTTTTTTTTTTTTTACAGTAAATAGGTAGGTAGATAGACAACAAATAAAAATTGCTTGACATAGGATATAGCAGTTATCAAGTCAAGCTTGTCTACTACGTTTTTGAAAATTACCAACTATTCCCTACACCTTGTCAATCTGATTGTGACCTATAAAGTAGACTGTAATTTCTTAGGAAACTTATTTGGGAGTTAGACTAATAATCGAAGTGTTTTTGTATTTATTAACATATTTGTTGCTTTGTTCATTATGACAATTATCAGTGGAGAGGTTTCGGAGTTCATGAAGGTGTACTGCTTTGCTTTTATTTCAACTTTTGTGTCATTGTTGGCAGAGGTATAGCCTTCGTTACGTATAGCCAATCATCAATCGAGAAAGAGGGAAGAAATGCCGTCATAAGTTATGTAGCGAGTGCGTTCGAAACCTTTTCTCTGAGTAAGTTGGCCCGTCTTCAAAAAAACGTCACTTTTACATTATAAGTACCAAATTTATTCAACCTACGTATTACAGAGTATAGTCAAAATTTATGTGTCGATATAATGTGCATTCTGAAGAAGCATTATATCTATGAGATTAATAGATAAAAAATTATTGCGGAAAAACCGTGTTACAGAGGCCCTGAATCTCATAGTAGTAGTAGTAGTAGAACTTCAAAAGTCCAAACTTGCAGAAAATGTTTTTATGTTGTAAATGCTGACATGAGTCTCTTTTTATTAATTATATATGAAAAATCTTTTTTGATGTTAATGTTCTCTAAATATTTTATTTTAATTGTTCAATATTTCTCATACAGTTTATTTATTTCCTTCCCCCACTGGGTTGTTTTTCCCTATTGTAGCCTTCTGATCTTATACCATCCTGCTGTTCAAACTACTATCGTTTCCAGTGGCCGTGTAATAGTGTTTTTTTTTTTTTTTTTTTTAAACAACTCCTAAAATAACTGATGGATTTCCATGATATCAAAGCAGGGGGCGCTTCATACAATGGCCTAATTTTGGGAAATACTGTGCATTGCCAATTACGTTTCATTAACTTTTTTACTTAAGAAAATGAGGCTAAAGCCAGTCTTAGCCTCCCACACATTCGCAAAAGTGATGACGTTCCTCAGTGACGTTGTTATAACGTTTCTTCCCCTGTACCTCCCATCCCCCGAATTGTTAAACACCTGTTTAACTCCATAGATAATTGTCATATGACCTACCCCAAGCAATACGAAATTCTTTGTCAGTAAAAGTTCAGTATACCTGGTAATGTGATTCGTGACTTTAGACTTTACCTAAACACAAGACCAACGTTTTATATCTTACCCACTCACTTACTTTAAAGATCAAGAATGAGACTTATGACAGGAGACGAAAGAAGCCATTCTAACCCTACACCTCGCACTTCAAGCGAGTGTTGGTAAAGCAATAGAAATATAGTTTTCTTTAGGTTAAGCCGTAGGACTCATTCTTCCATACAACACAGGTTACTCGGTACTTCAATTGCCAGGAAGAAAATGACAGAGAGCATTGTTTGATATAATTTATCATATCAATTTCACCAGAGAGAGTAGCTTGAATTCCTTAGAAGGTAGAGTTCTAAAAGATGTTTCATATAAGGGCATTGACATCGGCCATTTGATAAATTTTGAAATCATATATATATATATATATATATATACATATATATATATATATATATATGTGTGTGTGTGTGTGTGTGTGTGTGTTTGTGTGTTCATACATACATAAGATTTATTATATTTCAACCTATAGTTTTATATATTTATTTACGTTATAAGTACCTGTACCTATTTTTGTTACTTAAAAGGTATGTGACAAATATCATTGCAACTTTGTCACTGGAATTATACCAGACTTCAATTAATGAACCAATCAACCTTACTTTGAAAAATCCATTGACATTGTCTACATGCCAAGTTGATATACTTGTAGCAAAGTATTCATTAGCTTTGCTTTTCCAAAATAATGTTATCACCAATTGCTGGAAACCATAGATTTATGAGAGATGAAAGAAAAAAAAAACAAGAAATTGACACTTATACATTTTACTTATCATCACTCTCAAGGAAAAAAAAATAGTTTTCTATTTCTATTGATGTTTTTATTTTATTTTTTATTTTATTTTTTAGTCACAAATCTAAAATTTGTAGGAGTCCGAGTAGATTATCTCTCAGTGTGATTCCACACCCCTGTTTTAAACTTCTTCTATTATGTTTGATAATTTGTGATAACCATCTAATCATCATCTACCACCATAAAACATTTTATTGCTCTTCCGGCTCATTTTATATGTGCAGTACACAGTCTTTCCTAACAGGGATCTACTCGGTACCCTAATAACAATGGGAATAAAGGAAAGAAGACAAGAAGGAAGGGGGGGGGGGGGCAAGTACTAGGATAGCCATAGGTGTAAACACCGGAGGGTTGGGAGAACCTCTGCGTCACAGTTATGTGATTAAGTAACACTTCTTCGAAACGCTCTGAAGGCAGGGAAAAAGTTCCCCTTTTTTCTAAGAGTAAATGGGTTACCTAAGCACATCTGTCAATTAATTGTACCACCAAAAATTAGGCCAATGTTTGAAACATTCATTGCTGTAGTTTCATGGAAATTCATAAGCCGCTTTGTTAGATATTTGTGAAAAACTCTATCACACTGCTTCTGGAAACGATAGTAGGGTTGTAGCTTAGATAGCAATAATAATAATAATAATAATATTAATAAAAATAATAATAATAGTAGTAGTAGTAGTAGTAGTAGTAGTAGTAGTAGTAGTAGTAGTAGTAGCTCAGCTACAGTCCTAGTTGGGAAAGCAGGATATTATAAGCCTAAGGGCTACAACAAGGAAGAATGGCTCAGTGAGGAAGGAAAATAAGGAAACAGATAAAATATTGTGCCTAAGGGTACAGAACCATCAAGCAATAGAATTTTAATCGAAAGCAGTGCGAGGTTAGATTGCTCTGAGCGATCAGACGAAATCTCCTACCATCACCAACCCACAGTTGCCATCGTGGTGATGAAAATGGCCAAACCCCAGACATGAATAAGGACAGGTCGGAGGTCTTTGTCCTGTTGTGGACTAGAAATGACTGTATTTGCTGTTCTTTTTGATAATTAAACTTCATTATGGCTATAAAACGATCATCATTAGACAAAGCGCAAACTAATATAAAGTTTTAATCAATGTAGGATATTTTCAGCCATCATTAAACCGTCTAATTATTGTCTGCAAATTTTTCTTCAGTAATTAATTCCTCAAAGTTCTTGAGGAGGATACACATCTGGTATTAACTCCCACGAATCATCAGCCTTCAAACTTTGGACTTTTTAAACTGTAGTGATTCTGTGTGGGTTTTTGGCGATCTAAATCCTGTCATTACTGCAAACTCCACAGTTGGTGAATCAACTTCTGTATCTCTGAAGAAACTTTTTTCTTATGATAACTTCCAAAACTTCAAGTTTGTATCGTAAACAAGAAGAGCCGTTAACTTCTTACCAACATAGTTAAACATCACAGTGTTCTACAAATATCTGCATTTTGGATATTGCAAAGATATTGTAAATTGAAGGGCTTTCATTACTGGTGAATTGTTTAAAAGATCAAAAGCTTTGTCAGAGTTTGTCGATTCATGAAAAATTTTATTCTTTTTTCAATAATTTACAGTTCAAGAAATTTAAAAACAGGATATTTTCTTAACTCTGTGAATTGTCTAAGAAAAAAAAGAGGCCCATTACTTGAAAGGGGAGTGAAATTGCAGTAATTACTCGTAGGAAAAGAATCATTTTTACTGTTTTCAAGAAACTTCTTTTGTTGTTTTTTTGTTCTTTGGTAAAAGAAATTTAAGATAATTACAGACTTTCAAAGAGTAAGTTTGTTCAATTAATTTATAATGTATGAATCTCTCTCTCTCTCTCTCTCTCTCTCTCTCTCTCTCTGTTCTATTATAGAAAGTATGTCATTAATGATTATTATTTATTTATTGCCATTAAGGAAAGATATCTATATTGCTGGAGTATCTATCCATCTACATTTGCATATAAGTTCATATAATATATATATATATATATATATTTATATATATATATATATATATATACATATATATATATATATATATATGAGAGAGAGAGAGAGAGAGAGAGAGAGAGAGAGAGAGAGAGAGAAGTATATAAATATAGACCCACTTATTTACATAACCATATATTTATTAAAATGCACGATAAGCAAGTAACCATACTTCGACCGACGTGTTTAGATGGTGTTAATGTTATAACATGGTCAATATGTGGATTATTTATGACTCTTGTTTCGAAAGGAAGTCAACTTTTTGGAAGGATAAACCAAGTTACTTTAATTAATCTCTGCCTCTCTTCCATTCAGTTTGTTTTTTGAGAAATTTTTCACTTTAAACTGTCGTTGTTCTTTACTTCTCTTTTAGTGTATAATAATAATAATAATATTAATAATAATAATAATAATAATATTAATAATAATAATAATAATAATATTAATAATAATAATAATAATAATAATAATAATAATAATAATAATAATAATAATAATAATGATAATAATAATAATATTTCCAACAAAATCTTTTTCCCTTTCTGTTTCTTCTTCATTAACTTAATCATAATTAATTAAGAATGCTTCATTAATCATAAAGGAAACATCTAATTATTGTATGATTATTCAATATTCAGTTCACAAAGAAAGTAATTGTGCTAACGTAATGAATATATTATTTTTCATCGGTATATAACTGCGTAAGTAGTCCGCTGAAAAGTATTAATAATCCAAAAGAAAATTATTCAGTTATTCAGTTCAGTTGTGAACCCAATCGGATGACCTTTTTTCTTCTGACTTTGACCTATTTTGAATCTAAAGGTATTTTTTGGATAAATTTATTTATGAAATGTTTGAATTAGATCAGGAATAAAGATTATCATAATAGACATTACATTAATCAAATTTTATTCTAATTGACTTCCTGAATTAGGTCTAAGTTTTCTTTCAACCTGTTTAGCCTTTAATGTGTGATGTCTGTATACTGAGAGGGTACATCAACTTACAATTCGATCCTTATATAAAGATTAAAATCGAGAACTGTTGTTTATCATAAGAAATTGTCTGCCCAAAACTGTCTAATAAACCATCTATTCTCAAACCTAAACTGACATTGAAAGATACATACTTTCCCTGAATGCGAAAAAAAATTGAGAAAAGAAAGAGAAAGAAATACCGCCAAAGTTTAATTAACAAGAGCTTGGAATATTTGGAACACATCTTTTGCGCAATAAACAATACGAAAAAGATAACGAGTATACTGTAATAAAGTGTACAATTTGGCGTCTCGGAAGAAAACAGGTAAAAGGAAAAATAATAAGGTTTTAAGAGCAATTTTAAACTCTGGGTAATGTTGTAGTTTCTGAAAACAAAATATCTCTGTATATTATTACAGCTCCCCTCATAGGTAATTAGCATAGATGCTCTCTCTCTCTCTCTCTCTCTCTCTCTCTCTCTCTCTCTCTGGCCCTGCACTTTGTTGTAGTGAGATGCCGGCTGGGAGGTTTGGTAGGTTTAACCTTG
>NC_090756.1:33590796-33591983 GCF_036898095.1 Palaemon carinicauda | reverse complement strand
CGGAAAATTATTGTAATAGAATCTCCCTCCATAACTCCAGATGACGATCTTTCCAAATCTCTCGCCGAAAGATTACTTATCCCAAAATCCCATTAAACTCGTCTCTCCTTTATGTTCTTAGCTTCCTTTCTTCTGATCAGATTTTCTCTTTCGATTGAACAATTTGTCTTATTTTATGGCAATCTCAAACAACGTGAATAGATAACTGCAACTATTTATGGAGACGTAAACATATTGCAGGGAGACTCACAAAATGTTCTGTCATAGTAAGCATGATATATTGTTAGCTGTTGAGCGTGTGTAGTGTCTATTTTATATATATATATATATATATATATACATATACATATATATATAATATATATATATATGCATATGTGTATATACAGTACATATATACACACTGCATATATATGTATACATACATAGATAGATACATAGATAGATACATATATATATATATATATATATATATACACATATGTATATAAACATGTATTAATTATTATTATTATTATTATTATTATTATTATTATTATTATTATTATTATTATTATTATTATTATTATTATTATTATTATTATTATTATTGTAAGTATGAAGAAAAGAAAATTACTTACACAAAATTAGAACACAAACAGACATCTTTTAAAAGGGTATTTCTAGAAACGTCTCTAGAAGACATCCTCAAATACAAAAGCTGAAGGAAACTTTCTATGGCTTCAAATCATCCAAAAAGAATGGGAAAATTAATGTCATTACATTGTTTTCTATTCATTGTTTACAAAAAAAAAAAAAAAAAAAGTTTTGATCTTTTCTACTCTGGCTTCACCTTCCCTTGGATATACTCAGGTGTTGGTATGCTTTACGGACACATGCACGCACACACGGACAACACACACATACACACACACATATATATATTTATATTTATATATATATATAATATATATATATATACATACATATATATATATATATATATATATGAAATTTAAAATGCCACTTTCTCTAAAAAAAAAAGTATCCAATAAGTTTTAATTTATGCATCAGAAACCTGGAGCATTACTAAAGCTTTAGAACATAAGCTAATTACAACTCAAAGAGCCATTAAAAGAATAATGACGGGGATAAAACTGAGAGACAGAAAATAGCAACATGGATACGGGAGCTTACTAAAGTAGAGG
>NC_090756.1:33570796-33585796 GCF_036898095.1 Palaemon carinicauda | reverse complement strand
AACACCATAGTAAACAAACAACAAAAATACTTTAACTTAAAAGAAAAACAAGGCCGATTTAATTAAAACAAAAAAAATATTTCTGCGTTAACCTAATACCTTCCTCCCCCAAAACAAAAATAAAAATATTCCATAGAATACAATTTTTTTTTCCAAAATTAAATACTGTAAAAATGCTGAAATGTAAAGGAATTAACAATGTTATAGAAATGCAAAACCTGAAAAGAAGTTATAAATATAACAATACACATGCCAAAAAGAAAAAAAAAAACACCTTGCTTCACGAAGAAGAATTACCAAATCAGAAAATTGGACTCTAAAATTAAAGGCTAAACTATAACTCCAGCGAGTACAAAATAATAGAAAGAAACATTTATAGACCTTACTAAGGTTTAACATACAAAAACAACGCACTTAACCAAACCTACATCTGAACTAAACTCTAAGATAAGGACTCAGTCATACTCACACACATACTGGCCATTAGATTTTATTATGGAAAAGTAGTTTTATACAAACCCAATGGAAACACGAGAAGGACGAGGGAGGGACAAAAGCCAAGATTACATACGAGAAAGGGCATCAGGAATACGGTTCTCCGATCCCTTAATATGTTTGATAACCAGAGTTAATTCCTGCAACTGCAAAGCCCATCTCAAAATTCTCTGATTGGACCCTTTCATCCTTTCTATGAACACTAGAGGATTGTGATCAGTCCAAATCTCTATCAGAAAGGAAAAATTAGTCACATAGAGTTTAAAATGTAACAAAGTACGAACCAAGGCCAAGGCCTCTTTCTCGATAATTGAATACCGTTTCTCTGCTGCCAATAGTTTAAGGCTAAAGTAAGACACAGGAAGAACCTCTCCAGCTTCATTTCTCTGAAAGAGGACACCTCCAATGCCAACATCACTAGCATCCACCGCGATAAGGTAAGGTTTCTTAAAATCAGGGGACATTAATATTGGGTTTGACATCAACACCAGTTTGAGTTTAATAAAAGACTCCTCACATTGAGGAGACCACACAAATTTCTGTCCCTTCTCTAATAATTTAGTAAGCGGCTGAGCAATGTCCGAGAAGTTTCGCACAAACCTTCTATAATAACCCGTCATTCCAAGGACTCCCGGAACTTCCCTGACATTACTTGGCCTCTTTAAATTTAAAATGGCCTCGAGATTGGCTTGTTTAGGGGCTACCTTACCCAAACTAACCTCATGACCCAAATAGCACACTTTGGCTTTACCAAATTCACACTTACCCAAGTTCGCAACAAGACCGGCATCCCTCAAAGCTTCAAACACTTTTCTCAATCTTACTATATGAGTTTGCCAATCATTACTGTGAACAAATAAATCATCAATATAAATTTCAGGGCCTTTCAACCCACAAATGACTCTGTTCATAAGCCTCTGAAAGGTGCATGCAGCATTTTTCATCCCAAAGGGCATCACTTTACATTCGTAAAGCCCAAAGGGAGTTACAAATGCGGAAATTTCTCGGGCTTGATCAGACAGGGGCACTTGCCAATATGCTTTCAGCAAATCCAACTTGGTTATGAATTTTGCAGACCCTATCTGATCGAGACAGTCGTCAATGCGAGGCAAAGGAAAAAGAGTCATTTTTGGTACTGGCATTAACTTTACGGTAATCCACACACATTCTGTACTTTCCATCAGACTTTTTAACTAAAACTATCGGAGAGCTCCAAGGACTTATTGAAGGTTGGATGAGGTCGTGCTTCAGCATATACTTTATTTCCTACTCGACTATGTCCCTTTTCACTGGATTAAGTCAATAAGGACTCTGCTTTACGGGGGAAGCACTGCCCACATCTACATCATACTGAAGCAACCTCGTCCTACCTGCCGAACTACGAAATACTTCTAAAAAAGAACAGATTAAATTAATAATGTCCCTTTTCTGGGTAACTTCCAGATGGTCCAGCTCTCTTTTCAAAACCTCTAGACTTTGAATGTTATTAAAGAGAGCATCAGAAGATACCTGACCAACTAAGTCTTCAAAGTTATCCTCTGGAGACTCTACTTCTGCAGACACAGGTTCATACACTATAGCTAAAGCATCTCTACCACCTGAAATATAAGATTTCTATCTATTAATATGAAAGACCTGGCACTTTCGTTTGGT
This sequence comes from Palaemon carinicauda, assembly GCF_036898095.1. Classification (NCBI taxonomy): domain Eukaryota; kingdom Metazoa; phylum Arthropoda; class Malacostraca; order Decapoda; family Palaemonidae; genus Palaemon; species Palaemon carinicauda. The sequence goes on along the minus strand of NC_090756.1, from coordinate 33,583,648 downwards.
CCCGGGGGCTTCAATTTCATAATTCACCTCGGACAATTTTCTCAAAACCTTCCAGGGCCCCTTATACCTTGGCTCAAGGAAATTGTCTAAGTCTGTACTCAACACCAATACCAATTCCCCAGGCTCAAACGATCGCACCTTGGTTTTCCTATCAAAATTTTATTTCATGATTGCTTGGGAGGAAGCCAAATTTTCTCTTGCAAATTTCCACGCAATGGCTAACTTCTTCCGTAAATTCTCTACAAACTTCATCACATTAATTTCCTCTTCCTAACCAGATGATAACAATTCGTGGAAAATTTCCAACGGACCACGTACTTTGTGCCCATAGATCAGCTCAAAGTAGATGCATTCGGATGGTTCCTTATGGCAAAGAGAGCAAAGGGAAGTCCTTTTTCCCAATCCTCTCCTTGTTCATAGCAGTATTTTTTTTAAACTGATTTAAGTGTCTGGTGGAATCTTTCCACCACCCCCTGACTCTCCGGGTGGTAAGGTACAATGGTAGTGCACTGAATGGCCAGTTCAGCACACTTACCCCTAAATAACTTACTCGTAAAATTTGTCCCACAGTCGGTGTGAATTTTACGAGGAAGTCCGTATAGGGAGAAAAATTAAACGAGCTTCTCAAATACTGCATTGGAAGTTATCTTTTTCATTGGTAATGCTTCCGGAAATCTAGAAGCTCGGTCCATGATGGTCAGGAGATGAGTAAACCCAGTCTTTGTTCTGGGCAAAGGACCCACCACATCTATAACCAATTCCACAAAAAGTTCCCCAACTGCAGGAATGGGATTTAGAGGTGCTTTAGGGATCACTTGATTGGGCTTTCCCATCACCTGACAAACCTCGCAATTACTAACAAATTCTTTCACTGATGATTTCATTCCTGGCCACCAAAAACATTTCGATGATCTTTTGAACGTCTTAAATACTCCAAAGTGACCAGAAAAAGAATCATCATGTGACAACTTCAAAACAGACTACCTAAATTGTGAGGGAACCACAATTTGTTCCACTCGAGAAGTTTTGTTCAGATCATGTGTAGATGGGCGACTAATTCGATATAACAGGCCTTTCATTACACAAAACCTCGGTTTAGTTAAATCGGCTGTGTCACCCAACTCAAAATAAAACTCTTGTATCTGAGCCTCAATAAACGTTAAATGGTCCCAATCAGGTTGCAAGATATTACTAATACTTCTAGGACTATCTACTGGCCCGGGCCTTTCTAACTCTACTTCTAAACTACTTAAATCTAAGTCATCATCATTTTTCAAATCAGCTGCCTTAGCGGATGCCCGAATCACCACCGCCACAGGACAAGCATTCACAGTCAAAATAGGGAATAATTCCAGACCCCTATGGTCTACCATGTCATTTCCTAAAATACCATCTATATTTGGAATAGGGAGATTCTCCACCACAGCCAGCTCTGTTACCTCATTATACCCAGGGAAGGTTAATTCAACTTCCACCAAAGGAGCTGAAACCACCGTATGCGTGAAACCTCCCAGAATCATATAATTCCCTGAATACTCAACTAAACCATTTAAAGATTCCCATAATACTAAAGACCGCAAAAATTTTACCTTTAGAACTCCTGAATTCGTAACCAGTCTACCAGGCCATATATATTTATCATAGAGTCATGAAGCTCTATTACCAGTTAGTTTTACATTGTTACCATTACTACTAATCACATTGCTACCTTCCGTTACCGGTGGATTCTCAACCTTGGGGGTGTTAGGAATAGTCTTATTTGTAATTACAGATATAGGATTGTCAATATTGTTATTATTTCTCTCCAGATACCTCCTCCTGGCATTACACTGAGCTTGATAATATTGGAAAAATCAAGGGCACGGGGGTGGAGTGCTGTACCAGCTCCAACCCATTCCATTCTTGAGTAGGCAGTGGGCCCAGGGATGGAAGGTCCACCGATCACGAAAATTCTGAAGTCTCCCTCTAGGCTTCGCTCGAAAGGTAGTTGACTGCCCTTCGAACGCTGGGTTAAATGCCGAAGACTGCGTCGACACGGCTTGGGGTACCCACCGGTACGTGGTCGGGGTTAGTGCCACCATCTGCGGCATTGTAGGCATAGGAAGTTGCTGTTGCTGCTGCTGTCTGAATGACTTGGCTGGCCGAGAGGGTACCCTAGTCTTCTTAGTCTTCCTCTTTGGTTGGGGACCCTCATCTGGGGAAAACTTTCTCTTGAGAGTTAGGCCCCACTTCTGGAGAAGGTTTCTATTCTCCGTGGCGGCCTTATCTACAATCTCCTTGACCGCTTCACTAGGGAAGAGGTCTTTGCCCCAAATGTTGGAGGAGATTAGCTTCCCTGGCTCGTGCCTCACCGCAGCCGAGGCGAACACGAACTCCCTACAAGCCCTCCTAGCTTTGATGAAGCTATAAAGGTCCTTCATCACTGTGACTAGGTGTGTCTTAGCCACTACCATGAACATTTCATGGACCTTGGGGTCACTTGCCATTGTCTCTAGAGTCGTTTGATGAGACATTGAGGCAGCAAGTCTTTCTTTTGTCTTAAGCTCCCTTCGCAAAAGAAAGTCAGACAGCTTGGGAGGTTCTCACCGAACTGACGTCCCGCAATATCAGCCTCCAACTTCCCAACTGAGAAGGTAAGATGGACGTCCTTCCAGTCCTTGTGGTCCATGGGTAGGGCCAAAGACAGAAGTTTACACTCCTCCAAGGAGGGGCATGGCATACCTGCCTCAACTGCTTTCAGCACAGCCGTACACCCTTTCTGCATAAAGGGGAAGGCTCCAGAAGGGGAGGACACAAAGGAAGGGTGCTTCTTACTCAAAGCAGGTACCTTTGAGTTTGTGAATCCCCTCTCTTTCATTGAGCTTGACAGTAAAGCTTGAGCCTTAGTGTGGTCCAAAACTATGACCTCCCTCGGCTTCATTTCTTCCTTTGAGGCTGGTTCCTTCCTTAGACGGACATAACAATGCGGATACGACTCCTGGCTGGGCCAGAATTCCACCTCCTAAAGGGGGACTGAGCCCAACTTCTCCGAAATGACGATTTTCCCGTCGTCAGAGTCATGTGCTCAGCATATTTCCAAGGGTTGGCATCTGAGTACAAGGGAAGGACTTTCACTCTGAGCTTCTTATGTGGCCCACGTGATGCTCCAAGTCTCTGCATCTCCAGCTTCATTGCAGCAGCCTTCTCATTATTTTCCCTCTGCATCTGTAGGATCATTCCAACGACGGAGGAAAGGGTCTTTCCCAGCTCATCTGGAAGAGAGGACGATGTTGAAGGAATAGGTTCAGGGGCCTGAACCGGAGTAGCCGACACCTCGTCGACGTCTTCCTCTTCATTGTCTGGAGCCTGCTCTTCATCCTGGTCTTCTGCCAGAAGGTCATCTTCCAGACGCTCGGACACCTCCGAGATCCTATCGTCCAATTGGATGTCCTGCAGGGCGTCCGCGACTTCAGCATCCACGGGGATCTAAACCACTGGTATCTCCACTTGAGGCTGGGGAATCACTGCCCTGGGGAAAAGGTAAGCCCTCATCTTTTCACTTGGAAGATAGGGCCCAGTAGTGTTCTTCTGAAAGCCCCTTACCCAGGTACGAAGCTTTTCCCTTGCTGCGTCCCTTGACCCCGCCGTCTTAGGGGAATCAAAAGCCTCAGTAATCAGGTTTGTGCACACAGTACATACCTGCGGGTCCTAATACCGGATATCACCTACACAAATCATGTCCGCAGAAGTTCTTGCTGCGGACGTTGCAGAAAACGCTTCCACACTTTGGATGGTCCTCTTGTAAAGAGAAGAAAATTCCATGAGTATCAAGTGAGTTACGTCTCACTGGACATACATAGCTTAGCATAACTAAACTAGAAACGAAAGACACACACTTGTATTTCCCGCAGTCAATTGCTGCAACCTTACAGATAATAAAATCGTATGGTTAATCTATTCTAGAGCAACCAATAAATAATTTCCAGAGGAAACAGGTGTAGCTCACACCTAAAAAAGTGATTTTAAAATGCTGGATAGTAGAGAAGAAAGAACTCATTTTCTTTATCTGTAAGGTTAGACCAAAGGGCCGTGCAAGACAACACAAAAGTGTTAGAAAAACTTAGTGTTATAACAAATACTATACTATAGTCTTCTCCCTATAGTATATACTATACTGAAAAATACTGGCTACAGTATAGAAGGTAATGTGGCGCCCGGCACGTGCCAGCCGGCACACACCTTAACTAGTTCCAAGGTATACTACTTAAAAACTATAAGGTGGAGGAACGCTGGTTCAAATGCGTGTGCCGGCCGGCAGTGACTGCCGGCTGGCAACTACACAAGATAGCACCCGGCTGCCGGCCGCCAAACGTAGCGGCCGGCAGAACCTCGGTGTGTTTCTATTGCCGGGCGGCAGGGGACTGCCAGCCGGCAGCTAAACATCAACCAGACCCGCGTAGCGGCCGGCAGACAATGGTATGACATGTACAACCAATGCCAGCCGGCAGCAAAAGAACCAGAGAACTCTGACTGCCCGGCTGCCGGCCACTCAGGCCAGCAGCTGGGCTAGGGAACAACACCAGAAGAAAAACTAAATGGATGCCGGGATAAGATACTGTACTGCCTCATAACCCGGCAACCCGAAAGAGTGCACAAAAGGAAGGGGAGAATATAACTTCAGGCTTCCTGACCAATGTCATCTGGCTCTTCAGACAAACAAGGATGAGAGACCAAGGGAGGTCCGGGCACCACTCAAAGCAGAAGACCCTTGCCGGCCGGCGCGCGTGCCGGCCGGCAAGGGACTGAGTCAACCCCACATCCTAACCTATGCTAGGTACAGATGTAGAATGATGGACATGAATGCAATGGCTAGGCCATCACTAAGGAAAGAGGGGGAAAGGGAGAAGAGGGTCCTGCCAACCTTGCTCTAGTAATGAAACTCATAGCCAAGAAAACTCATCTTAGCCTAGGGGAGATTCGAGGAGGGAGGCTAGCAATACTTGCCAACTCCCTCGGAACCAAAGCAAGGAAGGCGTTGCTATTCACAGAAAAGAGGATCTCATCCTCCACACTGAGAACAACAGCACTGGACTAGTCTTCTAGATCACCAAAAGAAGGAGTCATCTCGTACAGAAAACTTCGAAAGTGAACTAAGGAGGCTAAGCCTCCTATGTCTGCTGTCAGCCTAGCAAGGGAATCTCAACCACAACCTAGACTCAGACTAAGAACTCTGATGTCCTGCCCCCTTCCTGAAGCCAGACTCACTGGAAACAGGAAAGAACAGAAACACCCTAATATAGTTGTATCTAAAGTCAATTCAGATAAACCATGAGGGTTAAGCCCAAGAAGAGAGCAACCGGGGAGTGAGACAAAGTATACTAAGGCCCCATAGACAACTAGCATATGCGCTAAGAGAATCGATTACCTAAATCACCGAAACTCACTCGTATACTATCTTGGAAGAAAATCAAGAAAATCTTAAATGTATAAAACTACCTAAAGCTTCAATAAAATTTTAAAACACTCGGAAATCTGAATATCATGCAGGAAAGTACTAGGGCCAAAGGACTAGGCTACAAGGTCTAGCGTAGGCCAGAATCGGCAAATCCTTCGCCAAAACGGAAATACTAAAAGCATCATATAAAGAAAACCTATGTAACGCTGAATAGCTAAAATTATTAAAGCAAAACAGTCGGGAACGTCGCTCTGGCTAACTAAATAAATCATACATAGCGAGCGACAGTGTCCAGGAAGCCTCCGTTAGGCAACAGCTCTTGTAACAACGATATCACTATCGAATCACTTTTAAAATTACCAAGAGCTTACATTTATACATAAAAGAAATAATACTCAACTTATTGGGAGCAGAAAAAGTTGGAGAAAGCAATATAACGTTGAAATAATCCAAGAATTGCGATATAATACAGGGAAAAACTCCGAGTTGTTGAGCTACGCAAAAAGAAATACAAATGGCGCCGTGAGCGGCGCAATGCACGCTTACGAAACAGGAGAGGAGAGATTCCTTGCGAGCGGCTCTCCTTTCTTTCTCGTTTTCGTTTTCTTGCCAATTGACCCCTTCGAGGTGTTAACTCTGTTCGGGGTGCAAATTTCTATGTGGCTTGTCAAGAATACGTCCTCTGATATTTCGTGATATCCCTGGTTCTTTTATTAGGGATATTCGCTCCAGGAGTTAGAATTCTTGGTACTTTAAGGTAAATTCTATGGGAATATCGCCGTAGTTATATATACCCAAGGAAGCTACCCTTTAGGAACTTCCATCAGGACGACATGGCTTGAGCCCAAGTATATATATATATATATATATATACCTCTGTATCTGCATGTGTTCCTGCATATTGACATCCCATGAATAAATCATCACACGAATTCATAGATCATAATTGAGAAATACGTGAGGTTAAATTATTCAATGCGGCCACTATAACAGGGAAGCCAACCCACCAAAACTTTATTCATTCCAAAATGAATTATCTTCCGCTGATCTAATCGGCCGCTCCACGTCCAATGCTATTTATCTCTCATTAACAAATGTTTGGCGTAGCTTTCGAAAAAAAGAAATTGTATCAATACTACAGCAGTTTGGGAAGCGATGCTTTCAACTAATTATGGCAATCTATTAATCAGTGATTTTTTCTTTTGATTTTTTTTAGAAATGAAGTGACGATGACATACTATTATGATGGAATTTCGGTATGAATGAATTGAGCCTAATTGCTGTATCTGGCAATAATGCACGATTGAGATACCAATCGTAGTCAGTATGTTTATTTGTCTGGTTTTTTCGGATAGACAAACAGATGATTAACGTCGACGGTTAGGATTGCCAGATTCACATGAAAGTGGTTGATGCATATACAGATGTACACACTCATATGTGTGTATGTATGCATGTTCTGTATGTGGTTGGGTAGCTTCAACCACGTTTGGCAGTTTACGTCTGGATAGGCCACGCCCTCAACTCCAATTCGGGTACGTTCATTACTTAGATTAATCAGTATTTTGGTTAAAAAAGTAGAATTCATTAAATATTTACATCTCATATTTTTATCGTAATTAAAAATGACTGTATTTTTTCATAATGATCTAGCTGATAATTTGAAAAAAAGATATATTATTTCTTTCAAAATATGCTTAGTGAACTGTATCTTTTATCGAGCCAAACGGCTAAATCTTTGGTCATTATGAAGAAGGTAAGAGTTACCAGTTGGTGACTATTGAACGAAAATAAATGAAATGTAGGCAAAAGACTTGCTGTATTCTGCACATTAATATGGAAATGAATATTCGAAATAAAGGACAAAAATCAACATGCTTTTCATTAAGGTATAAAGTCTGATATACGCAATAAGAATAATTTTTTCTATTACTCTAAGAAGGACAAATACAAATAATCAAAAGTAAAATTGAAATCTAATGTATATTTCAAATGATCTTATCTAGTCACAATCTTCTCTTTCATTTCATTCCAACAGTCTTAGAATAGATTTGGGTGTCTCTCTCTCCCACATTACCAAAAGGATACTGCACAAATAGGGAGTGTGCAAAGGTCCTATATTGCTAGAATAGAAGAAGTTAAGGACCTTGACTACTGGGAAAGACTGGAATTCTTAAAACTATACAGTCTAGAAAGGAGAAGAGATTGCTACATGATAATACAAGCAAGGAAGCAAATCGAAGGAATTAATGAAAACATCACGGAGCTAAAAATATCAGAAAGATCAAGCGGAGGTAGATTAATAGTGCCAAAAACTATAACAGGAAAACTAAGGAAGGTGCACAGGACATAAATCCAATACACACCAGCATCGATAATGCAGTGACTATCTAATGCGCTGCCAGCTCATTTAAGAAACATCAGTCTCTTACCAGCGAGTTTTATACGACTTTTATGGCCTCTCGTGGCATGGTTGGTTTCGACCTGGCTTTTCATTAGAAGGGGCCTACGTTCGATCCCAAGTATGAGATAGAAATTTATTTTCTATTTGAACACGATGCTGTGTTGATATTTTTCCATATTGACTCATTAGGGGTAATTTGAATGAATTACTACCAATTGTATCACGTGGTGGGCCGGGAAGTCGGATAAAACTCGCTGGTAAGAGACTGATATCTCCAGGAAAATCCTTAACAGCTGGGTAGCGTTAGGTTCCTATTTCTTTTATGACCTCTCGTGGAGTGGTTGGTTTCGACCTGGCTTTTCATTAGAAGGGGCCAGCGTTCGATCCCAAGTATGAGGTAGAAATTTATTTTCTATTTGAACATGATGTTGTGTTGATATTTATCCATATTGACTCATTAGGTGTAATTTGAATGAATTACTACCAATTGTGTTACGTGGTGGGCCGGGAAGTCGGGTAAAACTCGCTGGTAAGAGACTGATGTCTCGCCAGGTAAATCCTTAACAGCTGGGTAGCCTTAGGTTCCGATTTCTTTTATGGCCTCTCGTGGCATGGTTGGTTTCGACCGAGCTTTTCATTAGAAGGGGCCAGCGTTCGATCCCAAGTATGAGGTACATATTTATTCTCTATTTGAACACTATTTTGTGTTGATATTTATCCATATTGACTCATTAGGGGTAATTTGAATGAATTACTACCAATTGTGTCATGTGGTGGGCCGGGAAGTCGGGTAAAACTCGCTGGTAAGAGACTGATGTCTCGCCAGGTAAATCCTCAACAACTGGGTAGCGTTAGGTTCCGATTTCTTTTATGACCTCTCGTGGAATGGTTGGTTTCGACCTGGCTTTTCATTAGAAGGGGCCAGCGTTCGATCCCAAGTATGAGGTAGAAATTTATTTTCTATTTGAACAAGATGTTTTGTTGATATTTATCCATACAGTATTGACTCATTAGGGGTAATTTGAATTAATTACTACAAATTGTGTCACGTGGTGGGCCGGGAAGTCGGGTAAAACTCGCTGGTAAGAGACTGATGTCTCGCCTGGTAAATCCTTAACAGCTGGGTAACGTTAGTTTCCGATTTCTTTTATGGCCTCTCGTGGCATGGTTGGTTTCGACCTGGCCTCTCATTAGAAGGGGCCAGCATTCGATCCCAAGTATGAGGTAGAAATATATATATATATATATATATATATGAGCAAATGAAATCTCTGCGGATAGACTAAAAAGTCTCTGAGACATCCAAATTCCTTGGAATGCTCTCTCTCTCTCTCTCTCTCTCTCTCTCTCTCTCTCTCTTACTTTCAGACCATTTAAATTAAAAGCCAAGAATATTCTAATTCCTACTTTGCTAGAATCCTGGAATGGGTTGGACTGCTTAAAGTTGCCTTCTTTAAAATTGAATTTCTTGGAAGAAATTGGAAATTGTAACTCACTTGATGAACTATTTTCTTCCTTACTCTTGGGACACTCGAGAATATACAATTTATGTTCATTGTTTTATTTTCATATTTTCCAGTTAGCATAAGTAAAGAAGGAATATTCCATTCGAAGTAAAAGTTCTGTTTTTTTTTTTTCAGACTAGAAATAAGTCTTGTTTTGTTTTTCTTACGAGTTTTTAGTTTGGTTTTGACACAATTTTGAGCATATTTTTTTTTATTATTATGATTTGCCAAATGATTTCCGACACTCGGAAATTATTTTTCTGTATTAAGCGAAACACTTTTTGCTAAACACCATTTTCGCTATTCATTACTCAATTTATATATATATATATATATATATATATATATATAAGTTTTTGATATATAGTTTAATAATTTTCAAAAAGAACAAAACCTTTTAATACGATATTTTATTACCTGAAAAGTGCTTACTGCTCACAAGGCCGAAAGTTACGCTATCACTTTGTTCAGGTCGAGACTCTTGTCTGAAATTGCATTTAGTAACCAACTGAGGCACATTAGTACAGTTGGCTTCGTTAATTCCGGTACACTTCATGAGAAGCTAATGAGACGTCTGACTTACTTTATGGTCGGTAACGCTGTTGGCAACACTGAGCTTGTATGCACGGGATTAAATTTTTTTATCAATTTTACAAAAATCTGTTTATAGAAATATTACTGTTTGCTTAACAACACTTGACTAAAAGATTAACAACTTTGTTAGCTTACAAGCGTTATATTGGTGTGCGAGCAGTAATTTCCCGCTGTAAGCTTATTGTTGTTGATAGCTATTGACAAGAATATAGTTCCCGCAGAGATTCCGGCTGAGATAAGTCACACCCTTTGTTGACGTCATAGCCAATCATGTTGTCTCCCTCATTAACAGGGGTCACAACACATTCCCATCAAGTGATTATAAGTTAGCATAGTTTGAAATTTGTAACGGGGTGTGTTGTGACCGCTGCTAACGGTGGAGACAACGTGATTGATTATGACGTCAACGGGGGGGTGGGGGTGGGGGGGAGGCTTAATTTGCCAGGAAACTTTGCCGCGACTATAGCGGGTGATGTGCAGAACTTCGTCACACAGTACCCACACGCCATCCGCTAGTGTTCATGGGCATTCTGCAAGTATTTTGTTTTGCATTAGTTGACTCTCCAACCCCCTCTTTGTAACTGTTTTTTTTTGTACAGTTGTGACCCCGTGAAATTAGTAATGGCTGTTGTTGTTCATCAGAAATTCATTATTTGCTGTATTGTTAAGGTAACTGTATCATGAGAATGACGGACAAGATGATTATAAAAGAAACTGAAGATTACTCAATAAGTGAGGAAAGACTTATTAATAGAAATGTCAGGAAATGTAAAGTAATTGCAAGAAATTTTAGAGAAAAAATTTACATATGATATAACATTAAACATGAGAGAAGATGAGAGAGAGAGAGAGAGAGAGAGAGAGAGAGAGAGAGAGTTTATCTCCGTTTTCCTCTTGGGTGAGAGAATGAAAAAGAGAGGTAACACTGACGTGCAATGAGACCAACCAGACGCCATTTTCTCACTCTTGCAACAATCCTGTTGCTTCAGAGCAATCTCTGCAACATTGTCTACAATAGATGTTTGTAATCAAAGGATTCTTTTGGATAGTTATTTAGACTTCTATCTATCCGCTTTTTTATGAAGTGATTTATAGCTGGGCAGGGAATTCTACTATTATTCTATTGATATGTCTATCCATCTTTCTACCTATCTATATCCATATTCAGATGTTTCCCTATATGTAAATAGCTGTCTATATATATATATTATATATATATATATATGTGTGTGTGTGTGTGTGTGTGTGTGTATACAATCTGTCTAGCTTTCTTTTTAAAAAGGAAATCAAACACTAGAAACTCTCTCTCTCTCTCTCTCTCTCTCTCTCTCCCTCTCTCTCTCTCCACTAGAAACTGTGAGACATCCTTCCTCAAATTTATCATCGCCTGGAGACGTTCATTTGAAAAGAATATTGTGAGCCTTTTGGGGATGCTGTTTATCACTAATATTTCTTGCAAGTCTTTCATCAGTCTTTCTAATGGAGGGCTTCAAGCCAAGACTATTCCTTTGCTTGAGAATTCCTTGTTCCTTTTTTTTATTTGCTTGTTCTGAAGTTTAAAATTTGTCTCACTTTCCTTTGATTAGGTTTATCATCTAAGGTGAATTGATGCAAGAGATGTAAAGGATGAGATATTCAGAGATGAAGCCAAGTAGCTTAACAAGTAGACATTTATCCCTCCTTGGTCATTTTCCTATTGTTGTTTTAAAGGTTTTAAAGGTCGCGCATGAATGGCAGAGGCAAAGGACATGGACATTGCCTGATCAAGCAGGACAATGCTCTAGAGACTGACCATATGTACATATGATCAGCGCCTAAGCCCCATCTTCACCCAAGCTAAGACCAATGTGCGTCAGGCAATGGCTGCTGTTGACTCAGCAGATAGACCTTTAGCCTCCCCCAACAACCCCCTTAGCTCACAAAGATGGTGAGGTTGCAGCGACTAAAGGAACTAACGAGTGTGAGAGGGACTCGAACCCCTGTCTGGCGTTCCCTAGTCAGGGACTTTACTGCAGCGGCCACCACAACCTTGATATCATTTACTTGTTTGTTAGGATAGAGACCTAATTAAAGGACTCTCAAACTTAATGCCAGTTCCCGTTGATATTACAGATCCATAAATGGCAGCACATTTACATTTAGATGTTGCCTTCAAATCGGGAAGTTAGATTCAAGTATATTTTACACCAATTAAAAGCTGTGCGAACGATATTTGAGAAGGTTATAAGTTTAATAAAATGAAGAATTCTGAAGAATGAAGGATTTTACAATTTGTAAAGAAAACCTTCTGCTTTTCTTTGCATTGAATAAAGCCTTTGAGAGTTTAATAACTGGTAGAAAAATGCATAATCATCAAAAGATGAATAAAAATATTTCTCAAAAAATGTCTGTTGCCAGATTTTCCAATCTGGCTTTCTGTCATAGTTTGACCTTCCTCAGTCTCTATTAATTTTGTTTTTCATTTTGACTTTCATTGTTACAATAAACACGTTCAATAAATTATAATCATTTCTAGAGGGATAATCAGGATAAAGTCTTTTGTGGATTTCAGTCTTAATATGTTTAGATTTTCAAATTTTTCTTTGTTTGCAGGAATGAAATAAGTTAAGAGGATTTACAAATTAAAAAACAAATTGAGAAAATATATAATTGTAAATGATATTTTTAGTTACAAAGCATAAATAAACAATGTATAGGAGAAGGAGGATCTACTGATAAAAATAAGGCAGATTTTCTCTCACTGAAAAGAGAGAGAGAGAGAGAGAGAGAGAGAGAGAGAGAGAGAGAGAGAGAGAGAGGGAGTGGAAGGAAGACAAGAAGTTGGTATATATCCTTAGAAATTTTAGGAAATATTCCGTAAACTACGTTTGGAGAGAGAGAGAGAGAGAGAGAGAGAGAGAGAGAGAGAGAAAGAG
>NC_090756.1:33469764-33564764 GCF_036898095.1 Palaemon carinicauda | reverse complement strand
TAAGAAGTTTTGGAAGTTATCATTAGAAGTAAGTTTCTTCCGAGATACAGAAGTTGACTCACCAACTGTGGAGTTTGCAGTAATGGCAGGATTCAGATAGCAAGAAGCCACACAAAATCACCAAAGTTTGAAAAGTACAAAGTTTGAAGGCTGATGATTCGGGGAGTTAATGCCAGATGTGTATCATCCTCGAGAACTTTTGTGAATAAATTACAAAAGATAAATTTGCAGACAATAATTAGATGGTTTAACTATAGCCGGAAATCTCATAAAATTATTAAAATTTTATATTTGTTTGTGTTTTGTCTAATGAATACAGCTTTATAGCCATGATTGAGTTTAATTATAAACAACAACAACAACAACAACAACAACAAATATATTCGTTTATAGTCCATAGCAGGACAAAGACCTCAAACCTGTCCCTATTCATGTCTGTGGTTTGGCCATTTTCATTACCACACTGGCAACTGCAGATTGGTGATGGTGGGAGATTTCCTCTGAACGCTCGAAGCAATCAAACTTTGTACTGCCCGGGGTTAGAATTCTCTTGCTCGAGGGTTCTGTACCCTCAGGCACACTATTTTATCTGTATTCTTGTTTCCTTTTCTCACTGGGCTATTTTTCCTTATGGGAGCCCTTGGGCTTATAATATCCTGGTTTTCCAACTAGGACTGTAGCTGAGCTTCTGCTGCTACTACTATTATTATTATTATTATTATTATTATTATTATTATTATTATTATTACTAGATAAGCTAGAAAATTAGCTGACATAGAGTATGCTGATGATGCTATCTTTGTTACAGGAATACCAAAGGATTTGCAATACTTGCTTACCAGAATGCATGAAATATCACACAAGGTGGGGCTGAATATAAAAAAGAAGAAAGACAGAGATCGTGGGAACGGATTATGCAATGGAAGATTAAATATCATTGGAAGGAGAAAGGATTAATGAGCTAGAATCATTTAAGTATTTAGGAACAATGATCTCCAATACAGGGTCTTTAAAATTAAAGTTTAGTGAAAGATTGAAAAAGGAAAATAAGACAATGGCTAGGTTAAGTAGAATCTGGAAATCAAATCGCTTGAAATTTCATGTAAAAATCAGACTATATTTCAGTTTGGTGAAATCGGTGTTACTCTATGGACATGAGTCATGGTATAACAATGAAACAATCTCCAATAGATTTAGTAGATTTGAGAATAAAGCCCTCAAAAGGATATTGGGATTTAAATGACAGGACATGATTAGAAATGAAACTGTAAGAGAGATTACTCGAGTACCATATGTGGATGAGATCATGAAGAGGGGTAAATGGAGATAGTTTGGGCATGCTCTTCGCACTCCCCTAGATAGATTAGTTCACCAAACGTTTAACTGGGCTCCACAAGACACTAGAAGAATTGGAAGACCCAAACCTACATGGCTTAGGACTATAAAGCGTAAAGTAGGAGAGGATGAATGGAGAAGTATTGAAATAAAAGCACAAGACAGAGACGACTAGTGAAATCTAACCGAGGCCCTTTGCGTTAATAGTTGTAAGAGGAGATAATGTTATATATATATATATATATATATATATATATATATATATATATATATATATATATATATATATATATATATATATATATATATATATATATATAAAACGGATTTTGAGCGAAGCGAGAAATCTATTTTTGGGTAAAATAGCCATGACGTCCTGATGGAAGGTTCCTTTTTGGTAGCTTCCTTGGGTATATTAACTACTAGGATATTCCCAGAGAATTAAACCACATGTTATCACAGAATTCTTACTTCTGGAGCGAGTATCCTAAAGGTTTCCCTTTAAGACATCGTATATCAACAGGGGACGCATGCATTAACACGCGACATAGCTATCTGCACCCCATATAGAGTTAACACTTCGATATGGAGGGGCGGAGAATAACTTGGGAGCCGTTCCACAGCTACACTCGTCCATGGCTACTTTTGGTACTCGAAACATAAACAAAAAGGCGCCATTGCTAAATGACGTCACGTCCGTCCTCATCCTGATGCCAGCTGCTTGCCAATCTCCATGATACAGCAGGACAGGGTGGGGCCTGAAAGGCTGGACTAGAATAGCAGGGAGGGTCCATCAGGACGTCATGGCTATCTCACCCAAAAATAGATTTTTCGCTTCGCTCAAAATCCGTTTTCTGGTCTCAAGCGATGACGTCCTGATGGAAGAGTACCAGAGAATCAATGTATCATGGTAGATTTCCCCTTATAGAGTAAGTGCCAAGGGCTTTGAATAAAGGTAAGCATTGTGACCTCGATAGAGGTTCCTTGGGGATGCAACTTCCTGCCCCCCCTGGCAGAGAAGTCCCAACGGTCCATGCCGAAGTTCAAAGTGGTCATCGAAGGGCTAATCACCTTGCGGAGAGTACGTGAAGAACTCAGAGACAAGACAGAATGGTCGATATTCTTGTAGGAACCTTTTCAATAACAGATAAGTGGTGGTTAGTCACTATATTTCATAGTTAGCGAACAGTCTTGTCTCGAAGATATGGCGCAAGTAAGTATTCAATTAGGAATATTACACAGCATAGGTGAGTATATAATATGGATAGAACCTATTATTCTTCTTTATTTCAAGAGAAAGGGGATAATGAAACTATGACAACCATGTATTTCATAGTATGAGTAGGAGTGGAGAGAGACGCACAAGTAATAAAAATAGAAATTTTATTTCACAATTGCAGGATATAGTAATAATAAATGCAATAGAAGATGTAAAATTAATTTACAAATAAATTATAATGTACATAGTAATGAGAAGACTTCGCTCTTGAATCTGAAAGAAAATTTCAAATTATTAGAAAGCACAAGTTCCATAGGAACGTCAGTCTTTAATAAGGCATGTGGCACTCGTGTGACGACTATGACATTTCACTTTGTAAAGAACAGTCTATGAGAAACACTAAGTGTCCATGAAATCACTATGTATCACACGAGGGTCAATATAGGCACCCGCAGAGTTAAAGTCCCAAGTAACTCACTGTTCTATGCAGAGTTAAGTGCAGGTTTCATAACACTACCAGCGGCTGCCATGAAATGTTTGACTTCATGCACTTGCTTTGCGTAGTGCTTGAAGAAAACACGCGAAGATTTCCATCCTGTGAAGCTCTTGAAGCTTTCGAAATCCATGCTCTGGAATAAATTCAGAGACGACGCGACTTTTCTAGGATCGTGACCTGCGGGTGTACTGTCAGGATCCGCTCTGCGAATGAAGTAGGTGATTTTCGCTCTTAGTTGTTTCAGTGACAGGTCGCTACCCGATGTTTCTCCTTCGAAGAGTTGGCCTCCACCAAAGTCAGAAGTCCTTCGAAGATAGACCTTGAGGCTCTCTACCGGACATAGAGAGGCATCTTCTTTCAGGGGGCAGATTCTCCAAGGACCCCATCTCTTGGTGGGTAGTTAATTTTTCGCGAGAAACTTCGGATCAGGGAAGAGGGTAAGGTCTCCTGAGTCTGTAAACAGGATGTGACCCTCGTCTCTTGATAATGCCACTATTTTGCTGACTCGGGCTCCTGAGGCAAGAGCAAAAAGAAATATAACTTTTTGAGTCAGATCCTTGAGAGGGCACGAATCGTTGTCCAAGTTGGAGGCAAAATGGAGCACCTTGTCCAGGGACCAGGAGATAGGTTTTGGCGGAGGTGCTGGGTGTAGAGGAGCGCATGCCTTTGGCAGTTTATTGAAGATGTCGCTGGACAGATCTATCTGGAAGGCGTACAGTAGTGGTCTAGTCAAGGCCGATTTACAGGTAGAAATTGTGTTGGCTGCTAAGCCCTGTCCATGAAGGTGAATGAAGAAGGACATGCAAAAATCGATGATGATTTCCGTAGGATTTTTTGCCTTGACGAATGAGACCCACTTTCTCCAGGATGATTCGTATTGCCGTCGTGTGGATTCGGTCTTGTATTCCTCGAGGAAGTCTAGACTTTTCTTCAAGATCCCAAATCTTGTCTTCGCGGCTAGGGAGAGAAAATCATGAGATGAACGTCCCTGACTTTCGATGATGAAGCGAAAACAGTCGACTTCTGTACTTGCTGGGAGAGAACTGGGCCCGGGAGAGGGATCAGCGTGGGCTGCAGCTCCAGGACCAGGGGGTACTAATTGCTCCGGGGCCACTTGGGAGCCACTAGGGCCGCTGTCCCTTTGAAGGTTCTCAGCTTGGAGAGGACTTTCAGCAGAAGGATGGTGGGAGGGAACAGGTAGATCCTGGACCATCTGTTCCAATCCGGTGACATGGCGTCCACTGCTTCTGCCTTGGGGTCCTCATACGGGGCCACACAACGAGGAAGTTGATTGTTGTCGCTTGTTGCGAAGAGATCGATCTGAAGTTCCGGGACTTGGTGAGAGATGAAGGAGAAGGATCTTGCGTCTAGAGACCATTCCGACACTATCGGGCTTGTCCGAGATAGAGCGTCCGCCATCATGTTGCGGAATCCTTGTAGGTGAACTGCAGACAGTTACCATTTCTTCTTCTCTGCCAGGCAGAAGATTGGGAGAAGCACCTGATTTATCTGGGGCGATCTCGAGCCCTGACGATTGAGACATCGGACTACCACCGAGTTGTCCAGGGTCAGAAGAATGTGGATCGAGGGAGGCGGAGAGAGTTTCTTCAGCGTGAGAAGGACCGCCATGGCCTCCAAGATGTTGATGTGAAACGTCTTGAATAGGGGAGACCCTGTACCTTGAGCCTGTTGTTGGTGGGAGTGACCTCCCCAACCCTCCAGCGAAGCGTCCATGTGGATGTTGAGTGATGGAGGTGGATGTTGAAGAGGGATGGACCTTTTCAGGGCCTTTGCTTCCGACCATGGCTTTAAGAGTAACCGAAGTCTATTTGGGAGCCGTCTCTTGAGGGGTCTTCGAGCAATGGATGCAGAACGTCTCCAGACTCCCGCGTTATCCTTTAGCTGTGCACGCAGCACTGGGTTTGTCACTGAGGAGAACTGTAGAGAGCCTAGAACTTGTTTCCTGCTGACGTCTTGAGATCCGCTTGGATTTCAGCAGTTTTTTGACAGACCCCGCTATTCTTTCCTCTTCTTCTGGGGAATGGAAAGGCGGTGTGACTGAAGATTCCACTGAATTCCTAACCATTGGAACTTCTGAGCTGGAGAGAGGCGAGATTTCTTTGTGTTTATCTTGAATCCCAGGTGTTCTAGAAACTGGATGACCTTGTTGCAGGATCTTAGACAATATTCGGGCGATGTCGCCCAGACCAGCCAGTCGTCGAGGTAGGCCATCACCTGGACGACGCAGAGGCGGAGCTGTTGAACGATGGCGTCTGCCAGCTTTGTGAAGATCTGAGGGGCCACGTTGAGCCCGAAGGGCATGGCTCTGAAAGCGTAGCTTTTCCTTTGGAGTCGAAATCCTAGGTAGGAGGAAGCGTGGTGGTTCATTGGAACATGCCAGTAGGCATCCGCCAGGTCTATCGAGACCGTGTAGGAACCTTGAGGCAGAAGGGTCCGTATCTGTTGAAGAGTCAGCATCTTGAACTTGTTGTTCGCTATGAACTTGTTGAGGAGGGATAAGTCTAGAATGACTCTGAGTTTGTCGGAGTCCTTCTTGGGGACGCAAAAAAGTCTCCCTTGGAACCTGGTTGACTTTACCCTCCTTATCACCTTCTTATTCAAGAGTTCTAGGACATATTCTTATAGGAGGGGGGTTGATTGCTGGAAGAATTGCTGGAAGGTTTGGGGTGGTTGAGTCCAACTCCAGCCTAGACCCTTCTTGATGATACTGTGTGCCCAGGGATCGAAGGTCCAACGATCATGGAATTGGCAGAGTCTTCCTCCCACCGGAAGCACTTCATTGCTTCTGGCTTCCCGAGGGCTTACTACCTCGGCCGCTAGCTCCCTTTCCTCCTCTGCCTCTGGAGGGATGGCGAGATGCCTCTCTGCCCACACCTCTGTTTGAGCCTCTACCTTTGGGACGAAAGGTAGTTGACTGCTGCTCAAATGCAGGGGTGAAGACCGGCGACTGTGAAAAGACCGGTTGGGTGACCAATTGAAAGGTGTGTTGTGGCTGAGCTGCCACTTGGGGAGTAGCGGATCCTGGAAACTGCCGTCTCTGTTGACGTTGCTGGGGTTTCGGCTTTGTGGGTTTCTTCTTAGGTTGAGGGACGTCGTCCTAAGAGGATTTCCTTTTCTTCGACATGCCCCATTTATGAAGTTTCCTGTTCTCCGTGGCAGCCTTGTCGGTGATCTCTTTCACTAGGGAGGAGGGAAAGAGGTGTTTACCCCAGATGTTGGAGAAAATCAGCCTCCGGGGTTCGTGTCTCACTGTAGCACTTGAGAACCCGAATTCACGACAGGCTCTACGAGCCTTCGTGAAGCTGTACAGATCCTTTACTACTGTCGCCAGGTGTGTCTTGGCAAGGACCATGTAGTAGTCAGGGACCCTAGTGTCACCAGCCATGACTTCGAGCTGTACTTGGAGGGACATAGATACGGCGAGCCTTTCCTTCGTATCATGTTCCCGATGAAGGAGATGATCGTTAAGTTTTGGGAGGTCCTCGTTAAACTGACGACCAGCGACGTCAGGCTCTAGTTTCCCCACTACAAAAGTAGACTGGACGTCTTTCCAGTGTCTAACATCAGGGGGAGTGGTCAGGGAGAATGGTCTGCACTCCTCCAGTGCAGGGCAAGGTTTCCCTTATGCCACTGCCTTATGCACAGCAGTGAAGGCCTTTTCCAGAAAGGGGAAGGTCACATCGTCTGGTGCGACGTAGGTCGGATGCTTTTTGCTAAGTGCCGGTAGTTTAGAGCAGGTGAAGCCCCTACTTTTCACCGTGTTGGCTAGCATAGCCTAGGCCTTCAGGAGATCGAACACGATAACCTCCTTTGGTTCGGTCTCTTCTTTGGAGGCTGGTTCAGACCAAAGTCGGACGTAACAGTCCGGGTAAGCCTCAACGTTTGGGAAGAATTCTTCCAGCGCGATCGAGCCGACCTTTTCGCTAATAAAGATCTTGCCCGTGGTGATCGGCATGTGCTTGGCATACCTCCATGGGTTAGTATCCGAGCATACAGGGAGGTCCTTAACCAAAATCCTTTTCGGTTGCTTCGAACTTCCGAGGTTGGACCTGAAGAACTCATGCGTCTCGCGAAGTTTCTTATCCATGAGAGCTTCAAGCATCTTGAAGATCTCCTGAGTGTTGGATGGGGTAGGATCCGGGGTAGTGGATGTAGAAGGGAGTGATACATCCGTCAGTGTAGGAGTTGGTGTAGGGGTGGACGTTGGAGCGACCTCCTGCTCCGACTCAGGGTATTCCACCTGATCTTCCTCATAGTCTAATTCATCGCCCATGAGGCTCCTCTCCGTGTTCTCCGACACTTCCGACATACGTTCCACGTTGTCGGAGTCTAAACGGCACTCATGCATAGACTGAGCCATGACCACATCCGGTTCTACCACTATCTGGACGGTCGGAATCTGATCTTTAGGGACCACTGAGTCTGGTGATGCCTTCGGGAAAAGCAAGGCCCTCAAATCTTCAGTGGCGAGATACGGTCCGGTGGCGTTCTTCTGTAAGCCACGCACCTACTTGCGTAGCTTCTCTCGAGCAGTGTGCCTTACCTCTGCTGAAGGAGGATCGTCGAACGTTTCGACCAGACAATTCTTGCAGACTGTACAATGCTGCGGGTCCCAGAATTTCAGTTTGCCTTTCTTATTGGCGCAGGGGGCGTGGGTGCGACACGCCGTGTGCCCGTAGAAGTGTGGGCGCTTCACTCCACAGAAGTTGTGGTCACATTTGATGTACTCCTCCTGTAAAAGAAAGAGAACATGAGTATACGGAAGTCATAAGAGTGACTTACATTACTCTAAAGTTAAATCTTAAGTAGTTAAACTTTAACTTAACATTAATAAATTTATAATAATGTAATGTTAAAGAAAGGGCGGGAAAGGAAGTAGATAGACACATACTTGTGCATCCCGCCCAGCTGGTTACCGTAACCTTATCAGTAGGCAATTTCATTTGTGACCGAGGAAATCATCATGGACCGCCGAAGACTTTTATAGTAAAAGGGGGGTAGCAAAAGACCCGATATGAGATCGGGTTCCAATAATCAGCTGCGCTAAGACACAGACAGTATGCTGGAAAATTGTGATATGCAAGATATCAGCACGGCCGTTAATAAAACGGTAGGACAATACCTGTCCATCAAAGTAGCCAAGCTGTCTGGTTGCAGTGTAGGGCTATCAGCATATAGTTGATAGCTGGTAGAAGGGGTGCAAGTCCCTTGGGGCCTCCAGAGGGCGCAGGCAGACCGGCGGCACGCCGGAGGCCGCTCCAGCAGGGTTTATGGCATAAGGGAAGACACATAGAGAATTCAGGTATAATGCTAGCTTGGCGGCAACTGGCACAGCGGCGATACGGCGTCAGAGCGGCGGCAGGCCGGCACAGCGGAGGCACTCCGGCACAGCGGCGGCACTCCGGCAGGAGGTGGCACAGCGGCGGCAACCCGGCAGGAGGCGGTGGCCGGTTTGGTGACCAGTTCATAAGATAAGTTAGGAAGGAATGGTATACCCAGACCGCTGACAATTAATTCCGGCATGCCGGAGGCCGGCACGAAGGGCGAACAACCGAAGCTAGGTAGTGTAAGGGTGGGCCATCGGCTATACGCTGATGGAAGGCGGCAGCCCTCCAGCACGCGGAAGGCTGTCGACTTAGGGAAGGGAGGGTATCTCAGGAATGTGTCACCAAGAGAGGGGCGGTATCGCCGGCAGTAGAGGCGGCAAGGGACCGGCACCAGGATAGGTAGAGAGACGGAAGGAGGGATTAGAGGGGCAAGAACACGAACCCCTCTGGCATCCCACCTGAGTGAGTGTACCCATGATAGGAGTGGGTCCTATCACCCAATAGCAGGGGGCCGGCAGTCGGCCGGGTGCCAGAGTAACCCAAGGGAGGGTTAGGTTACACCCAAGAGAGGGGGAACCCCTGCGGACAAATCGCTTCCAGTGGCTAACCCCGTAGGACGCTATGAAGGGTATATGTGACAGAGCGGCCTGCCAACAGGAGTTCAAGATAGCCCTATCACTCCACCCTAAGGAGGAGTTGTAGGACTAGGGACAGATGTGTATAGGCTAGCCTATGTACAATCTAGACCATACCGAGGGATAGGTGGGGAGGGAGAAGAAGAGGGGTCTTTCCTAGGGGAGGCCTTGTACAAAAATGGCCACCAAGGAAGGGAGGACGCTCCCTAGCCTAGGGTAGGTAACCTGAATGAGAACGGTGCATGGGTACCGTCTCAAACTATGATAGTATAGAACGAGCCGCCCCCCCCCCCCCCCCCCCGAGGCCTAACCTAGATAACTGATGTTAAACCCCAAGCTAGGTAGGATGAAAGACACATCGTAAGTTGCATGGAAGATTAAGTAACCTAACCGCAGCAACTGAGGAAGGACAGGCCGTTACTCTTTCTCGGACGCAACCCTAAGGGGGAATCATTCCCTTAGGGAGGACAGAGAAGCGATAAATACTCTGATATGGACTTGATCCCCCTACATAGCAGGGGGAGCATGGCCACACAGAGGGAATGCCCGAAGGCAGGGGGTGAAGGGAGCTAAGTGGGGTCCTACATTTAGGTTAGGTTAGAAAGGCACACTATCAAACCGATCCCCTATATGGTCCCTGAAGGCGAAAAACACTTGCATCACAGTAAACAGTATAATAAATAATGCCACTATCTTCATATCTTAACCTAGGATCACTGGAATATATCATGCATGAACACTGGTGCTAGGAAATCTGGCCTAGGGGCTAAGCTAGCAAGCTAGTATGGGGTCAGGAGATGACTGGATAAACGAGCGTCAAAACACGATATATGAAGTTCCTAGCTAAGAAGACTAAATAACTAACAGTATCAATTAGTTAATAGGCCGGAATTAGCTGTTCAGGCTAGCTAAATAAGGCATGCAAGGGAACAGCGACGCCATAAAAAGGCGTGTCCGGTAGCAGCACAGCTCCGCCAAAAAAAATGAAATATCTCAAAAAGTATAAGTTACTTTACGGTCAGAGCTTATTTAAACAATACCGGGACCTGGTACTCAACTTTCCAGAAGAAGGCGAAGCTGAAGGTAGCGACATTACAAAGATGCAAGCCGATAAAAAAGCACAAGAGGAAATCCGTCTTAGCAAGGCAAGCTATTAAAAGAAGGATGAGGACGGACGTGACGTCATTTAGCAATGGCGCCCGTTTGTTTACGTTCCGAGTACCAAAAGTAGCCACAGACGAGTGTAGCTGTGGAACGGCTCCCCAGTTATTCTCCGCCCCTCCATATCGAAGTGTTAACTCTATATGGGGTGCAGATAGCTATATGGCGTGTTAATACATGCGTCCCCTGTTAATATACGATGTCTTAAAGGGAAACCTTTAGGATACTCGCTCCAGAAGTAAGAATTCTGTGATAACCTGTGGTTTAATTCTCTGGGAATATCCTAGTAGTTAATATACCCAAGGAAGCTACCAAAAAGGAACCTTCCATCAGGACGTCATAGCTTGAGCCCCAAAAATATATATATATATATATATATATATATATATATATATATATATATATATATATATATATATATATATATATATATATATATATATACACAACAACAGCATATTCTGCCATTTAAAGTCCGCTGTAGGACAAAGGGCTCAGACATATCCTTATTGATGTCTGGGGTTTGACCACTTTTCATGACCACCAGTGCCGATTGGTATTGGTGGGAGATTTTAGTCTGGCCGCTCACAGAAAACCAATTTAGTATGGATTCCCTTGACTGATACAGCTTTTCTGATCATAGGTAATACACTAACCTTTCCGCCACGTTAAGGTATCCCCACTCTGAAAGGGTATATATATATATATATATATATATATATATATATATATATATATATATATATATATATATATATATATATACATGATGGTATTTTCGTTCCTAGAAAGCTTCATATTTACTATAAAAATAAAAACTATGTTTATTAAAACCAAGCTTTGGGGAAACCATCATTCTTGTCATCAGAGCTAAAACTTTAACTGCAGAACTCAATCATTAGAAATTACCTGTTAAATAGTAAGATTCAATTCAGATTAAAAGAATCACCGATATATTAATGAAAAAAAATATACAGAAATAACTTGTAATGGAACAAGCGAATTCACATACAGGAGTATAGAAGCAAAATTCCTACCAAGCAAGTAACATGAAGTTTTTATAGTTTATTCAGTATTTGAAAGATCTATTTTAATATTGTTATTGTCCTTAAAATATCTTATTTCAATTGTTCGTTACCTCTTATATTGTTTATCTATTTCCTTATTTCCTTTCCTCACTGGAATAATTTCTCTGTTGGAGCCCTTGGGCTAAAAGTATCCTTCTTTTCCAACTAAGGGTTGTAGCTTACCTACTACTACTACTACGACTACTACTACTACTACTACTAATAATAATAATAATAATAATAACAGACTGAAAAATAAAAAAATTGGGGACTGTTAAACGTCTGACTGTGTACTGGTAGTTAGAAGACTAGCGGTAACGATCGTTAAGCAATATGTAAAAAAACAGAAGCAGTTGAGTCATTTGTAGTTGAGGCTAGTTTTTTTTTATGAAATGTGAATCAAGGAATGTGGGAAATAGTTATTAAGTAATTGAGAAAAACTATTAGAATTATAATAATTAATTGGTTACTTGCATGCATAAGTGTGATTACGAATGGAGGAAAATTTCTTTTTATTCAATGTAAATCTGGAGTTGATTAAAGTAATTAAAGTTGAACAAAAAATTCTTTACTGTCCTAAGTTATTTCACATCGATAAATGTAAACCAAAATCCTACGATTATACCAACATGCTCAGTAGATATCCGAACACTAACTGCATCTCTCTCTCTCTCTCTCTCTCTCTCTCTCTCTCTCTCTCTCTCTCTCTCTCTCTCTCAAAGATTTAGCAAACAAAACAAGAATGTTAGGTAAAACAATTATCGTCAACATTGTTCTCTAGTGTTGGGTGGTGCCTTGGCCTCTGTACTATGGTCTTCCACTGACTTGAGTAGAGTTCTCTTGCTTGAGGGTACACTTGGGCACAATATTCAGTCCTATTTCTCTCTTTTTCTATATATATGAAAAATCTGTTTAAACGTTGTTACTCTTTTTGAAATATTTTATCTTAATTATTCATTTCTTCTTTTGTAGTTTATTTATTTCCATATTTCCATTCCTCACTGAGGTATTTTTCCTTGTTAGAACTCTTGGGCTTATAGGATCCTGCTTTTCCAACTTGGCCACTGAGAGAGGTTGGACAGTGACTCATGTGTACAACTGAACATGAAATAAACTAAATCCAACGTCAGAGAATCAATGAGTGAGTTCAACAGTCAGACGAGCGCATAAACTGACGAACACATCTCTCCAGTTTCCCGCAGAATCTATTTTTCCTTCTTTTAGTGTCAATCTCGAATTTAATAGTTTCCATACTCCTTTTCCATGGCCTCTTATAGTTTCTGCTAACCCATTACCCTGGGATATGAAACTTTTTATCGGTATTTTGTGGACACAAACCCCTGATTTCTATAACCATCGTTCTAGTGGACTCCCCTTCACCTCAATGACGTTGATTTAAGTCAAAACATTTCAACTATGAAGCACACAAAACAAAAAGTGTAGTAAAACTCGTACATCATAAGGCTTCACTAAAACGAGATATGAGAGTTAGGTGGAGTTTATTCATCCTTTGGGCTTTACTGGACTGTACACTTGGAAGCAGGAATTCCTGGTTACACCCTTACTTGGCAGCGAGTAACAAAACAGATAGTGTAGGGAGAGATGGCAGGGGAGGAGGGGGGGGGGGGGGGGGGGGGCTACATGAAAGAACTCACAATGCAGTAAGGTTGTGACAGGGTGAACTTTCTCAGAACGAGTTGCGGTAGGAATTCTCTCTCTCTCTCTCTCTCTCTCTCTCTCTCTCTCTCTCTCTCTCTCTCTCTCTCTCTCCAGAGGTTAAAGGTGAGAAAACTACAAAATGATTTTCAATTTTATTGATATAACCATTACTCTTTTGTATATTGTACTTAATCTCTTTATTATAAGTAATAGTTTTACCAATAATTCAATCCATGAATATGAACTTATCTTTTCGTGTGATGGCGTAGATGAATTCTATACTGAAGAAATTAACGTTTCTGATAAGTTCTTACTTTGTTCCAAACAAAGTCATATTCTATTAATTCACCAATGCTGGTTTAACCAGTAAAAAAAGTCCTCTGTATTGAAAAGCCTTTTTTTTTATTTTGAAAGCTAAGGGAAATCAGAACATATTTGTCAAGTAATTTCAAAAGTGATTCGCTTTTATTTTGATATATATGATCTATAAAGATTTAATAAAAAAGAGAGAGAGAGAAAGAGAGAGAGAGAGAGAGAGAGAGAGAGAGAGAGAGAGAGAGAGAGAGAGAGAGAGAGAGAGAGAGAGCTATCCACTAACTAACTACTGGCTAACATCCAAACACCACCCGCCCCGTATAACATAAAAAGGAAAGAAAGAAAGACTATCAGGCAACCTTTAAAATCCTGTGATTAGTGATGATTCCTGTTCCAGACGCGTCTCAGGTTGGTCGTGATTTCCCTTCAGAGATGCGAGAAGTCTCTTATGTCTCGTTTCCCACCAAAGAGAACTTCCTTGTTCCAACCTGGACAACTTAAAGTTATCAGTGATTATCTCTCTCTCTCTCTCTCTCTCTCTCTCTCTCTCTCTCTCTCTCTCTCTCTCTCTCTCTCTCTCTCTCTCTCTCTCTCTCCAAACGTAGGTTACAAAATATTTTCCAGAATTTCTAAGGATATATACCAACTTCTTGTCTTCCTTCCACTCTCTCTCTCTCTCTCTCTCTCTCTCTCTCTCTCTCTCTCTCTCTCTCTCTCTCTCTCTCTCTCTCTCTCTCTCTTTTCAGTGAGAGAAAATCTGCCTTATTTTTATCAGTATATCCTCCTTCTCCTATACATTGTTTATTCATGCTTTGTAACTGAAAATCTCATTTACAATTATATATTTTCTCAAATTGTTTTTTAATTTGTAAATCCTCTTAATTTATTTCATTCCTGCAAACAAAGAAAAATTTGAAAATCTAAACATATTAAGACTGGAATCCACAAATGACTTTATCTTGATTATCCTCCTAGAAATGATTATAATTTATTAAACGTATTTATTGTAACAATGAAAGTCAAAATGAAAAAACAAAATGAATAGAGACTGAGGAAGGTCTAACTATGACAGAGAGCCAGATTGGAAAATCTGGCAACAGACATTTTTTGAGAAAAATTTTTATTCATCTTTTGATGATTATGCATTTTTCTACCAGTTATTAAACTCTCAAAGGCTTTATTCAATGCAAAGAAAAACAGAAGGTTTTCTTTACAAATTGTAAAATCTTTCATCCTTCAGAATTCTTCGTTTTATTAAACTTTTGACCTTCTCAAATATCGTTCTCACAGCTTTTAATTGGTGTAAAATATACTTGAATCTAACCTCCCAATTTGAAGGCAACATCTAAATGTAAATGTGCTGCCATATATGGCTCTGTAATATCCACTGAAACTGGCATTAGGCTTGAAAGTCTTCTAATTAAGTCTCTATCCTAACAAACAAGTAAATGATATCAAGGTTGTGGTGGCCGATGCAGTAAAGTCCCTGACTAGGGAACGGCAGACAGGGGTTCGAGTCCCTCCCACAGTCGTTAGTTCCTTTAGTCGCTGCAATCTCACCATCTTTGTGAGCTAAGGGGGTTGTTGGGGGAGACTATATAGGTCTATATGCTGAGTCAACAGCAGCCATTGCCTGACGCACATTGGTCTTAGTTTGGGTGAAGATGGGGCTTGGGCGCTGATCATATGTACACATGGTCAGTCTCTAGGGCATTGTCCTGTTTGATCAGGCAATGTCCCTGTCCTTTGCCTCTGCCATTCCTGAGCGACCTTTAAAACCTTTAAAACAACAATAGGAAAATGACAAAGGAGGGATAAGTGTCTATTTGTTAAGCTACTTTGGCTTCATCTCTGAATATCTCATCATTTACATCTGTTGCATCAATTTGCCTTAGATAATAAACCTAATCAAAGGAAAGTGAGACAAATTTTCAACTTCAGAAAAAGCAAATGAGAAAAAAAAGGAACAAGGAATTCTCAAGCAAAGGAATAGTCTTGGCTTGAAGCCTTCCATTTTAAAGACTGATGAAAGACTCGCAAGAAATATTAGTGATAGACAGCATCCCAAAAAGACTTACAATATTCTTTTCAAATGAACGTCTCCGGGTGATGATAACTTTGAGGAAGAATGTCTCACAGTTTCTAGTGGAGAGAGAGAGAGAGAGAGAGAGAGAGAGAGAGAGAGAGAGAGAGAGAGAGAGAGAGAGAGAGAGAGAGAGAAAAAGTTTGTAGTGTTTGATTTCCTTATTAAAAAGAAAGCTAGACAGAGTGTATACACACCCACACACACACACACACACACACACACACACACACACATATATATATATATATATATATATATATATATATATATATATATATATATATATATATATATATATATATATATATATATATATATATATTTATAGACAGCTATTTACATATAGAGAAACATCTAAATATTGATATAGATACATAGAAAGATGGACATATCAACAGAATAATAATAGAATTCCATGTCCAGCTATTAATCACTTCATAAAAAAGGGGATAGATAGAAGTCTAAATAACTATCCAAAAGAATCCTTTTATTACAGAGATTGCTCTGAAGCCACAGGATTTGTGCAAGAGTGAGAAATGGCGTCTGGTTGTCTCATTTCACGTCAGTGTTACCTCTCTTTTTCATTCTCTCACCCAAGAGGAAAACAGAGATAAACGCTCTCTCTCTCTCTCTCTCTCTCTCTCTAATTATTTTACATTTCCGGACATTTCTATTAAAAAGTCTTTCTTCACTTCTCGAGTAATCTTCAATTTCTTTTTTAATCATCTTGTCCGTCATTGTCATAATACTGTTACCTTAACAATGCGGCAAATAATGTATTTCTGATGAACAACAGACATTACCAATTTCACGGGGTCACACCTGTACAAAAAAAAGCAATTACAAAGGTTTGCTATTCCTCTACAAATGCTGCTCAGAGAGTGGGAGAAGAAGGCTCTGGGCTAGAGGGGGTTGGAGAGTCAACTAATGCCAAACAAAATACTTGCAGAATACCCATGAACACTAGCGGATGGCGTGTGGGTACTGTGTGACGAAGTTCTGCACATCACCCGCTATAGTCGCCGCAAAGTTTCCTGGCAAATTAAGCCTCACCCCCCCCCCCCGGTGACGTCATAATCAATCACGTTGTCTCCACCGCTAGCAGCGGTCACAACACACCCTGTTACAAATTTCAAACTATGCTAACTTATAATCACTTGAAGGGAATGTGTTGTGACCCCTGTTAATGAGGGAGACAACATGATTGGCTATGATGTCATCAAAGGGTGTGACTTATCTCAGCCGGAATCTCTGCGGGAACTATAATCTTGTCAATAGCTATCAACAACAATAAGCTTACAGCGGGAAATTACTGCTCGCACACCAATATAACGCTTGTAAGCTAACAAAGTTGTTAATCTTTTAGTCAAGTGTTGTTAAGCAAACATGAATATTTCTATAAACAGAATTTTGTAAAATTGATAAAAAAATTTATGCCGTGCTTACAAGCTCAGTGTTGCCAACAGCGTTACCGACCATAAAGTAAAGCTGTCAGACGTCTCATTAGCTTCCCTTGAAGTGTACCGGAATTAACGAAGCCAACTGTACTACTGTGCCTCAGTTGGTTACTAAATGCAATTTCAGACAAAGAGTCTCGACCTGAACAAAGTGATAGCGTAACTTTCGGCCTTGTGAGCACTAAGCACTTTTCAGGTAATAAAATATCGTATTAAAAGGTTTTGTTCTTTTTGAAAATTATTAAACTATATATCAAAAACTTATATATATATATATATATATATATATATATATATATATATATATATATATATATATATATATATATATATATATATATATATATATATATATATATATATATATATATATATATATATATATATATATATATATATATAAGTAATATCTAAAAATTGAATAATGAATAGCGAAAATGGTGTTTTGCAAAAAGTGTTTCGCTTAATACAGAAAAATTTTTTCCGAGTGTCAGAAATCATTTGGCAAATCATAATAAAAAAAAAAAAAAAAGAGATGCTCAAAAGTGTGTCAAAACCAAACTTAAAATTCGTAAGAAAATCAAACCAAGACTTATTTCCAGTCTGAAAAAAAAAAAAAAAAAAAAAAAAAAAACAGAACTTTTGCTTCAAATGGAATATTCCTTGTTTACTTATGCTAACTGGAAAATATGAAAATAAAGCAATGAACATAAATTGTATATTCTCGAGTGTCCCAAGAGTAAGGAAGAAAATAGTTCATCAAGTGAGTTACAATTTCCAATTTCTTCCAAAAAATTCAACCATTTTAAAGAAGGCAACTTTAAGCAGTCCAACCCGTTCCAGGATTCCAGCAAGGTAAGAATTGGAATATTCTTGGCTTCCAATTTAAATGGTTTGAAAGTCAGAGAGAGAGAGAGAGAGAGAGAGAGAGAGAGAGAGAGAGAGAGAGAGAGAGAGAGAGAGAGAGAGAGAGAGCATTACAAGGAATTTGGATGTCTCAGAGACTTTTTAGTCTATCTGCAGAGATTCCATTTGCTCATATATATATATATATATATATATATATATATATATATATATATATATATATATATATATATATATATATATATATATATATATATATATATATATATATATATATATATTTCTACCTCATACTTGAGATCGAATGCTGGCCCCTTCTAATGAAAGGCTAGGTCGAAACCAACTATGCCACGAGAGGCCATAAAAGAAATCGGAACCTAATGCTACCCAGCTGTTAAGGATTTACCTGGCGAGACATCAGTCTCTTACCAGCGAGTTTTACACGACTTCCCGGCCCACCACTTGACACAATTGGTAGTAATTCACTCAAATTACCCCTAAAGAGTCAACACTGTATGGATAAATATCAACAAAACATCGTGTTTAAATAGAAAACGAATTTCTACCTCATACTTGGGATCGAACGCTGGCCCCTTCTAATGAAAAGCCAGGTCGAAATCAATCATGCCACGAGAGGTCATAAAAGAAATCGGAACCTAACGCTACCCAGTTGTTGGGGATTTACCTGGCGAGACATCAGTCTCTTACCAGCAAGTTTTACCCGATTTCCCGTCCCACCACGTGACACAATTGATAGTAATTCATCAAAATTACCCTTAATGAGTCAATATGGATAAATATCAACACAACATGGTGTTCAAATAGAGAATAAATTTCTACCTCATACTTGGGATCGAACGCTGGCCCCTTCTAATGAAAAACCAGGTCGAAACCAACCATGCCACGTGAGGCGATGAAAGAAATCGGAACCTAACGCTACCCAGCTGTTAAGGATTTACCTGGCGAGACATCAGTCTCTTACCAGCGAGTTTTACACGACTTCCCGGCCCCCCACGTGACACAATTGGTAGTAATTTATTAAAATTATCCCTAATGAGTCAAAATGGATAAATATCACCACAACATCCTGTTTAAATAGAAAATAAATTTCTACCTCATACTTGGGATCGAACGCTGGCCCCTTCTAATGAAAAGCCAGGTTAAAACCAACCATGCCACGAAAGGTCATAATAGAAATTGGAACCTAACGCTACCCAGTTGTTAAGGATTTACCTGGAGACATTAGTCTCTTACCAGGTAGTTTTACGCAACTTCCCGGCCCACCACATGACACAGTTGGTAGTAATTCATTCAAATTACCCCTAGAGTCAATATGGATAAATATTAACAAAACATCGTGTTCAAATAGAAAATAAATTTCTACCTCATACTTGGGATCGAACGCTGGCCTCTTCTAATAAAAAGCCAGGTCGAAACCAACCATGCCACGAGAGGCCATAAAAGAAATCAGAACCTAACGCTACCCAGCTGTTAAGGATTTACCTGGAGATATCAGTCTCTTACCAGCGAGTTTTACTCGACTTCCCGGCCCACCACGTGACACAATTGGTAGTAATTCATTCCAATTACCCCTAATGAGTCTATATGGAAAAAATATCAACACAGCATCGTGTTCAAATAGAATATGAATTTCTACCTCATACTTGGGATCAAACGCAGGCCCCTTTTAATGAAAAGCCAGGTCGAAACCAACCATTCCATGAGAGGCCATAAAAGTCGTGTAAAACTCGCTGGTAAGAGACTGATGTTTCTTAAATGAGCTGGCAGCGCATTAAATAGTCACTGCATTATCGATGCTGGTGTGTTTTGGATTTATGTCCTATGTGCCTTCCTTAGTTTTCCTGTTATAGTTTTTGGCACTATTAATCTACCTCGCCTTAATCTTTCTGATATTTTTAGCTCCGTGATGTTTTCAGTAATTCCTTCGATTTGCTTCCTTGCTGGTATTATCATGTAGCATTCTCTTTTCCTTTCTAGACTGTATAGTTTTAAGAATTGCAGTCTTTCCCAGTAGTCAAGGTCCTTAACTTCTTCTATTCTAGCAGTATAGGACCTTTGCACACTCCCTATTTGTCCAATATCTTTTTGGTAATGTGGGAGAGAGAGACACCCAAATCAATTCTAAGACAGTTGGGATGAAATGAAAGAGAAGATTGTGACTAGATAAGATCATTTGAAATATACATTAGATTTTATTTTTACTTTTGATTATTTGTATTTGTCCTTTATTTCGAATATTCATTTCCATATTAATGTATAGAATACAGCTAAAGTCTTTTGCCTACATTTCATTTATTTTCGTTCAATAGTCACCAACTGCTAACTCTTACCTTCTTCACAATGACCAAACATTTTGCCGTTTGGCTCAATAAAAGATACAGTTCACTAAGCATATTTTGAAAGAAATATTATATCTTTTTTTCAAATTGTCAGCCAGATCATTATGAAAAAATACAGTAATTCTTAATTACGATAAAAATCATGAGATGCAAATATTTAATGAATTCTTCTTTTTTAACCAAAATACTGATTAATCTAAGTAATGAACGTACCCGAGATGGAGTTGGGGGCGTGGCCTATCCAGACGTAAACTGCCAAACGTGGTTGAAGCTATCCAACCACATACAGAACATGCATACATACACACATATGAGTGTGTACATCTGTATATGCATCAACCACTTTTATGTGAATCTGGTAATCCTAACTGTCGATGTTAATCATCTGTTTGTCTGTCGGAAAAAAAACAAGACTAATAAACATACTGATTACGATTGGTAACTCAATCATGCATTATTGCCAGATACGGCAATTAAGCTTAATTCATTCATACCAAAATTCCATCATAATAGTATATCATACTCACTTCATTTCTAGAAAAAAACAAGAAAAAAAAGAATCACTGATTAATAAATTGCCATAATCAGTCGTAAGCATCACTGCCCAAACTGGTGTAGTATTGATACATATTCTTTTTTCGGAAGTTACAAGAGGCATTTGTTAATGAGAGACTAATATCATTGGGTGTGGAGCGGCCGGTTAGATCAGCAGAATATTAATCATTTTAGAATGAACAAAGTTTTGGTGGGTTGGCTTCGCTGTTATAGTAGCCGCGATGAATAATTTGACCTCACGTATTTCTCAATTATGATCTATGAATTTGTGTGATGATTTATTCATGGGATGTCAATATGCAGGAACACATGCAGAAACAGAGGTATATATATACACAATTGTTTGTATATATATATATATATATATATATATATATATATATATATATATATATATATATATATATATATATATATATATATATATATATATATATATATATATATATATATATATATGGATTATAGTTGAGATACTACCGCTAGAGAATTATTGGATCCTTTGACTGGCCAGACAGCAATACATTGGATGTGTACCAACCGTGTGTCACATGATCGTACATAGTAACGACATTTCATTTTGTGTATATATTATGTTTGTATCTTCGCTCTCCCCTTGCACTGACAAGGATCTGAAATAACATGTCTGTTTTTCTCACCGTTACCTGTTAACCGGTGCGGTGTCGTTTGAACATGAAATTTCATGTTATGTCTTTTATGTGTTTTTTTAATGGAGTTTATGTATATATAAATGGATGTTCTGTAATAAAGTTACTCAGTTGCTTTCATCCTGCCTTTGAGTCAAAACCTTCTCTCGGCTCCTCACATTGGTGACACGGAGCGACTCGCTCCTCCTGCCTCCCTCCCCCAACCTCACCATTACAATAACGACCTAAAAAAAATAAAATAAAAAAAAGATGGCTCTCCTCGTGAGGTGAACCTACTTCGTGCCCTTTGGGTAAGCCGTTTACCCGAAGTCCATAGTTTACCCATAAAGGACTTGATGACCAAAGCCAACGCCCTTATGGACACCCACTTTATGACCTTTAAGACATTTATCAATGCCTCCACTCCTGACGAAGAGGACACCTATTCAATGTCAATCGATGCTGATGTGAATGCCGTAGGACACACACGCCTATGAATGCCGTAGGACACACATGCCTATGAATGCCGTAGGACAAACACGCCTATGAATGCCGTAGGACACACTCGCCTACCCCGTGACGAGCCGGAGCGGTGACAAAGCCACCCATCATCCACCACTTCCTCGCGTCCCAACCAACGACTTCTACCGCCACTCACTGCTGCAGTTGTGCTACTACCACTCCAGATTCGTGGATGTTCGCAAAGAAATATACACTATATCATTTATGCGGGGGGGGGGGAGCCATGTACCAACCTCCTCCTGCCTCCCTCTCCCCCTCAAGGGGGGGGGGGGGGAGCCATATACCAACCGTTCGTCACACGATCGTCTCATTGGTGACCCAGGAGTGACTCGCTCTTCCTGCAATCACCCACCCACATCACCGTTACTATGACGATCGTTTGATACACAGTTGGTACAGCTCTCTCTCTCTCTCTCTCTCTCTCTCTCTCTCTCTCTCTCTGGTTACGGCTCATATTTTTTACCTACTAATACACAGAATAGTCTGGCCTATTCTTTACACGTTTCCGTCTCTTCTCTTACACCTGCCAACACTGTGATTACAAAACAATTCTTCACTCAAGGGGCTAATTACTATAGAGTAATTGTTAAGGGGTTACTTTCCTCTTGGTAAAGGGTAGAAGAGATTTTTAAGCTATGGTAAGCAACTCTTCTTGGAGAAGGACACACAAAAATCCAAACATTGTTCTCAAGTCATGGGTAGTGCCATAGACTCTGAACCATGGTCTTCCACTGTCTTGGGTTAGAGTTCTCTTGCTTGGGAGTAGAGTCGGGCACACTATTCTATCTTATTTTTTTCTTCAACTTGTTTTTTGAAATGATGTGTTGGGTAGGCTTAATAGAAGGACCATGGATGCCTGGTGGTTTATGAAGAGGTTGTCTTTTCCTTATTTGTTTCTTTTTTCTTTTGATAACCCTCCTTACTGTCCTGCCTTCAGTTGAAGTGGGTATCCTGGAGGCTATTTAGCCTTGCAGGGTGAATCGGTTCCTCCATGTTGACCAGTTTTTCCGATCTCTTTTCTATGGTCTATTTGTTTGATAAATAACTTTATTTGTATTTTTGAACACATTGTTTTAGTTATCATTCTTGTTAATTTAGTTTTTAAGTATGATGTATCTCTTATAATCATTAATTCTTTTGCTGTCCAGAGACATTGCGCAAAATCCGGGACCAGTCCATCCTATATTTCATCAATATCATCTACTGAACTGTAGTATTTAAGACATTCCAGTTGCATCCAGACAGTATGATATTCTTTTGTGCTCGGAAAATCTGGTTTCTAACATGAGGCACTTATATGAGCTTCTTAAGACGCCCATTATGTTGAAACGTGATGCCATCCCTAGGGCCAGGGGAATGGCAGTGTATATTAGGACTAGGTACCCTGCTTCTCATAAATCCTTCTATTTGTGTTCGATCTCCCTGAATCCAGACATGGATGATTCTACTTCTTATTGTCTTTTTACCATTATGACTAAAATACAAGATGATAGAAAGGCCTCTTTTGTCTTTGTTGATGGTTTCAATGTGCTCCATAGGAATTAGTCAAATTCTGTTTCTCCTATCGATCGCCATGGTTTAATATCTTCAGATTTTGACTCTGAATCAGGCTATGAGCAAATAATAAGTTAAGCTACTCACAGTTCTGTTAACTGCTTGACCCTCGTATACACTGCCTCCCCTGGAGTTAAAACAAGTTAGTTTGGTTCTCCAGTCAGGACATCTGATCATACCTTGATTTTATTAGTAGCGATAACCGAGCAGCCTGTCCCTGATGTATCATACTTAGGTAAGATTTATATGAAATCTCAATCAGACCGGAATCGGATTTTGAGTGATCTTTTGTGCCTGATTTTCTCGCAATTGTATAGTATTGCTGATCATGTTGTCCCTTTGAATGAGATTTTAGTTATCATAACTGATTCATGGTTTAATAATGCTTGTAGGTGTGCTTATTTGGAGAAGCAGAAGGCCTGTCATCTTTGAAAGGGAAATAGATCAGATTTCCCTTGGAATAACTATAGTATATTGAGCTTAGAGCTTTTGCTCAGAGAGTATATGCTTCAACTGAAAGATAATAGAATTTAACCATAAAATAAACTCTTTCTGTACAACACAGGAACATAAGTGGTGGACTACCCTTAAATCTGTACTTTTGGTGTAAATGCAACAGTTCCCCCTTTACTTAAACCAGATGCCTCTGTCAATCACTTTCCAAAGGAAGAGGCAACCATTTTCGCCGATGTGTTTGACAGTAAGCACAGTAATGAGACAACTGAATTTACTCATTCCTACTTTCCTAAGCCTAAACTAACTAGTTTAGCTTTTCAATTTCGTGAAATCAAAGTTCTCTTGTATTGATGGACCTTGATAGTTATGGAGGTTAAGACCCTAATGGTGTTTTTCCTTTGCTTTTTTATAAAGACCGCAGGTTTCTTAGCTTCAAAGCTTTCTGTTATTTTGTGCAAGTTAGCAAGAAGAGGAGCTTTTAGCACTTGTTGGAGAACTGGTAATGTTACTCCATATATAAATTGGGGTGGCTCAAGCCTAACTGATTACTGCCTAATAACCTTAACTCCCATTTTATCTAAAGTTTTTTTTTAACGTCTCCTGGCAAAACGTCTTAATAGGCTTGCTGAAGGTAATCATTTGTTCCCTAGTTTGCAATTTGGTTTTCGTAAAGACCTTGGAGCATGTGATGCCCTTCTTAAAATCTCCAATGCTGTACAGAAATCCCTTGATTGTGGTCAAGAAGTTCGTATCCTTGGCCTTGATTTTAGTGCTGCCTTTGACCTTGTCAATCATGACGCCCTTGTTTTCAAGCTAACAGTTGGGAGTGGGTGGGCTGTTTCTTAGCATTTTCATTGAATTTTGAAGTAATAGATCGCAAAGAGTTGTTGATGGGCACCATAGTGAGTATAGGAATGTGATATCTAGTGATCCTCATTGTAGTGTTCTTGGCCTATAAGTTTTCATACTATATACACATGACATTTGGTTTGGTCTAGAAAACAAGATTGTTGCATATCCAAATGATGCTGCCCTCTTTGCATCAATTTAAAAATAAAACAGTTGCAAGTGGGTGGGTCGATTCTTAGGAGTATTATTGAATTTTTAAGTAATAGATCGCAAAGAGTTATTGTTGATGGGCACCATAGTGTTTATTGGAATATGATATCTTGTGTTCCACAGGATAGTCTTCTTATTACTTTTCATACTATATATACATGACATATGGTTTTACTAGCAAACAAGCTAGTTGAATATGCCATACTTTTTGCATCATTTCCATCTTCTGAATGTAGATCTGTGGTTGCTGAATTCCTTAATCAAGATCTAGCTAAAATTAGTGCAAGTAGCAAATTATGGGGCATGGAGTGGAATCCTAACAAAACTCAAAGTATAATCGTAAGTAAGTCAAGGACAGTGGCTCTTCAACAGCCAGATCTCAGCATTGATAAGGTTTCTTCAACTCTGTATGACTCTTCTAAAGTTTTAGGTGTGATTCTCAATAGTAAATTTAAATTTGATAAACGCATTAGGTCTGCGTCTTCTTCAATTGTACAAAAAAATTGTCTTATTGAGAAAGTCTATTAAGATTTTTAGTGATTAATATATTCTGAAGAAGTGTTTTAATTTTTTCTTTCTACCTTATTTCGAGTGTTGTTTTCCTGTCTGGTCTTCAGCTGCTGATTCTCATTTTAATTGGTTGGACAGAAACTTATGGTCTATTCAATTTCTTATTCCTGATCTAGATATTAATCTCTGGCACCATCATTCAATTAATTCGTTATGCCTGTTGCATAAGATTTTTCATAATTCTGACCATCCTTTACATTTAGATCTTCCCCAACAATTCTATCTTGTTTGTAACATTAGGAATGCAGTTGATTCTAATAGTCGGGCCTTCACCATGAAGTTTAATAATACACAGTAGTTCAGGTTTTACTACAGATGTGACCAAGTTGTGAATTGGTCTTTCTAATTGGATAGTTGAATTAGTAAAATTTCAAAAGTTCAAACATGCAGCAAATGTTATTATGTTAAACAGGCTGACATAAGTCTTTTATAGTTTATATTTGAAATATCTATTTTGATTTTCCATCTTAATAGTTCATTACTTCCCAAATATTTTATTTATTACCTTATTTCCTTTTCTCACTCACTTATACATCCACGTTGGAGCCCTTGGAATTCTTGCATCTCAGCTAGTAGTTATCTATATATATATATATATATATATATATATATATATATATATATATATATATATATATATATATATATATATATATATATATATATATATATATATATATATATATATATATATATATATATATATATATATATATATATATATATATATATATATATATATATATATATGGGGTCCTTTGACTGACCAGACAGTACTGCATTGGATCCTTCTCCTTGGTAATGGTTCAATTTCCCTTTGCCTACACATACACCTAATAGTCTGCCATATTCTTTACAGATTCTCCTCTGTCCTCATACACCTAACTACACTGAGATTACCAAACAATTCTTTTCCACCCAAGGGTCAACTACTGAACTGTACTTGTTCAGTGGTTACTTTCCTCTTGGTAAAGGTAGAAGAGACTCTTTAGCAGCTCTTCTAGAAGAAGGACACTCCCAAATCAAACATTGTTCTCTAGTCTTGGGTAGTGCCATAGCCTTTGTACCATGGTGTTCCACTGTCTTGGGTTAGAGTTTTCTTGCTTGAAGGTACACTCAGGTACTCTTCTATCTAATATCTCTGCTTCGTGTTTAGTTAAAATTTTCATAGTTTGTATAGGAAATATTTATTTTAATGTTGTTACTGTTCTTAAAATATTTTATTATTGATTGTTACCTTTCCTTACTGGGCTATTTACCCTGTTGGGGCCTTTATTCTTATAGCATCCTGCTTTTCCATCCAGGGTTATAGTTT
This sequence comes from Palaemon carinicauda, assembly GCF_036898095.1. Classification (NCBI taxonomy): domain Eukaryota; kingdom Metazoa; phylum Arthropoda; class Malacostraca; order Decapoda; family Palaemonidae; genus Palaemon; species Palaemon carinicauda. Next base: position 33,538,081 of record NC_090756.1, on the reverse strand, counting down.
AGAAAGTAATAATAATGATATATATATATATATATATATATATATATATATATATATATATATATATATATATATATATATATATATATATATATATATATATATATATATATATATATATATATATATATATATATATATATATATCATCATCATCATCATCATCATCAGCATCATCATCTCCGCCTACGCCTATTAACACAAAGTGGCTCTGTTAGATTTCGCCAATCATCTCTATATTGAGCTTTTAATTCTATACTAATTTCTCCTGCGGAGTGCAAAGAGCATGACCAAGCCATCTCCATGTACTCTTCATTATGATCTCATTCACATATGGTACTTGAGTAATGTTTCTTACAGTTTCAATTCTAGTCGTGTTCTGCCATTTAACTCCCAATATCCTACTGAGGGCTTTGTTCTCTAATGTACTAAATCTGTTGGAGATTGTTTCATTAGCATACCATGACCGATCTCACTAAAATGATCTTTGGGCTCAGGCCATGTCGTCCTGATGGAAGTTCCTTCGTTAGTAGCTTCCTAGGTTATATTTGACTACTCTGATATATCCCAGAGAATTTACCAAAGGTATCCAGAATTCTAACCTCTGGATCAAATATCCCTTAATAATCTTGAAAGGGATATCGCATAATATCAAAGGACGTATTCTTGACACGTCGCATAGCTATCTACACCTCTAATAGCATTTTCGCTTTGAGGGGAAAAGTGGCAGGAATTATAGGAAAGCCGTTATTAAGGCAACGCTCTTACTGTACTGTAAACAGGCGCCAACCCGCCACCGCGTGGCGCCATCTAGCCATTCTTTCCCTTGTAGCTCTGCTGACAGTGTTTATCCTGTGTTATCTCTCCCTATTTTGGACTTATTTCGTTGCAATGATGTCTTCACCAGCCTCATCTGCTTCTGGAAAGTTAAGTAATATCTTTGAATTGTGTTTGACAGTTTTACTCTTTGATTGAGATCATAAGCAACGTAACAAGAGCTGTTGCCAGCCGGATGGCGTCATGGACGCGGTCGTTCTTTCTTGTACATTTAGTTAGCCAGAATGACTTTCCCGGCATTGTTTGCTTTAATAACTTTAGCTATTTAGCAATTTTGATAGGGATTTTTATATTATGCCTTTGTTGTGGATTTTGCTGACCCAGCCTCACGAGTGCTAGGCTTCCTAGCCTAAGCACCTGCACACTTCATGCATGATGTAACCTTCCTGGTAAAGTTTTATTGAAGCTCAGGCAATATTTTAAACAGTTAAGATATAACGCATAAAAATTTTCCTCTTCCAAGATAGTATACAAGAGAGTTTCGGTGAACGATTCTCACTGCACCTAGGCTACTAGCCTAGGGGCTTTAGTATACTATCATACATGTCCCCAATTGCTCTTGTGTTGTCTTTTAAGGGAAGAGTGACACCTCCTATACATTTTAAGTCAATACTAATCTCCTAGTGAGATTTAAGAGCAATTCCTCCTCCCTCTGATTAGCCTGGGCTATCTTCGGTTAGCTTGGCCTTGAACTGAGTTCAGGCAAATCTTTACTGCGGTGTTCAGTTTCTTTATCTTAACCACTGAGTCTGTTTTGAGCTTAGAACGGGACATCAGAGTAGAATGTCTGTGTTTGGCAACTACCCGTCTTGGTGAAATGATTTCCCAAGTCAGGTTAGGTTGCCTTTGCAGGAGGCTAGACCTCCCTAAACCATACCCTGGAGGTTTTATATGACAATTCCTCCTCCCATGGCCTAGCAGACAGTCCTGTGATGGTAGATCTTGGGCCGAAGAACTGATTTCTTCCACTGCCTAAGATCTCTGGTACGATATTCTGTTCCCTTTTTAGACTGCTTCCTGTGTGCTGCCTTCTCGCATAGACTAACCCAACCTGGGGAATTGAATTCCCCAATTATGAGGTTGTCTACTATGGGATCAGAATCGCTCAGGTTTGGTAGTGCCTTCGGGTATTACATCACCTATAGGACCCTTGCCCCTCCCCTGCTGTCCTTTTTGTGTTGACCTAGCCATCACACACCCTGGCCGTCATTCTACATTCGACCCTATGGGTAGTCTGAAGAATCTTTTTTAGATTGTTCTTCGGTCCTCCCTTGGACTGCCTTCCATATCCATGTTACCAATATGGATTGGATATGGTTGGATGGAAGCCCGAATATTAGTCCCCCTTCCATTTGAACCCTCATTCCGTATGTAGACCGGCAAGGCTGAGCCTTTGCCTTCCTCCATCTTCTCTTTTCCTTTGCCTTTCCTTATCCTGGGCCGACTGACGGCAGCCATGTTGGACGCCTGTCTGCCGGCAGTTAGCTCTGCCGCCACTTGCCATGGGCGCCGCTGATCGACGACCCAACGGCAATAGGCATACTCTGACCGGCCGCCGGTAACTATGTTGTCTGCCGGCGGCCGGCCACCCAAAGTCTAGACATTCGCTGCCGGCTGCCGGCAGGTCCTACTTGATAGAGGGATCCTTCGGCTGCCGGCAGGTCCTTCTTGATAGAGGGATCCTTCGGCTGCCGTCGGCAGAGCAGCTGCCGGCGACCTGTCCCCTATTATCCTGAAGGCAGTGCTTACCTTCAATAGCCCAGAACATGCCGGCATTTGGCGGCAGGTACGGCAGTACTGGCGGCACACCGCCGGCAGTCATTGCTTTAGCCCATACAATTTTTCCAATCTACAAGGTGCTTCATGGGCAGCCTATTGTGAGACCATCACATCTAAGAAGTGATTCTCTCTGCTTTTTAATGGTTAACAACCATTACCAACAATCCCCAATATTGAATCTAGAAGACAGTGTTAAGAAGACACTTCATATCAAAGGATATTATCTTCCCATAAATTTGTTAAGAATTTAATATTCAATATTGAAGGAGGTCATAGCAATGGGCTGGACAGGAGATACATGTAGGTGTCTTTAACTTTTTTCTAGCTTACTCTATCCTAAGCTAAATAATATTAAAAATATGTAAGATGAAATCTGAGAATTTCACCGAATACTTATTTTCTGTTCTTTCTTTACAAGAGGAGCATCCCGAGTGCAGGAAAAACTCCTGTAGGGTCCGCAGTAAGAACTTCTGCAGCAATGACATGTGCAGGGCCCATGCTCGCTGCGCAATCACGAAGGGATCTCTTAAGTATTGGGACCCACAGGTAAGTAATGTTTGTGACAAATTGGTAAAGGAGGCTTTTGATTATCAAAAGTCTACAGAGTCAAGGGATGCAGCAAGGTATACTCTGCAAAAATGGGTTAGGGGTTTTCAGAAGCACACCTCTAGCCAATATCTTCCTAATGAGAGGATAAGGGACTTTTTGTTCCCTAAGTCATCTTCTGATGCAATTGTTCCCCAGACTCAACCTGACATTCCCCTCGTCCAGATTCCAATAGAATCTGTTTTATCGGACGCCTTGGAGGGCATCCAATTAGAAGACAACATGTCGGTTGTCTCAGAGGAGACTACACATAATCTCCGGGTAGAAGAACTGGAACAGGAGGATGACGTACCTAAGGAAGGCGAAACAGAGAAAGCTGAAACGATTTCGGTGTCATTATCTACAGTGGCCGCGCCGGTGCCTTCGACTTCTTCTGCCCCCCATTTAGACTCGATCACTAGTACGTTGCACTTGCTTTTGTCCATGTTCCAGGGCATGCAAAAGAAATAGTCCGAGAAGGAGGCTTCTCTTCGGACGGAGATGCACCAGCTCGTGTCAACGCGTTTAGCCCCGAAGAAGCTAAACATCAAGGACCTTCCCGCCTTCTCTGACATCAATCCTTGGAGGTATGTGGAGTGTATGCCGATGTCAGAGGGAAGATCTTCCTATCCGAGAAACTGGGCACTGTCCCAGTAGATGATGTAGAATTCTGGCCTAGCAAAGGGGCCTATCCGGATTGCTATGTCCGCCTGAGGACGGAAACTTCATCCAAAGAGGAAACAGAGCCGAAAGAGGTCATCGTTCTTGACCTCCCCAAGGCTCGGGCCTTATTTACCAACACTATGAAGGAGAGGGCCTTCACTAGCTCCAAGGTGCCGGCTCTCAGTAAAAAGCACCCTTCCTTTATGGCTGATTCCTCTCGTGCCTTTATGGACAAACGGTTTAAGGCAGCTTTAAAGGCGGTTAAGGCAGGAAAACCTTTTCCTACACTCGAGGAGCGTAGACCCTTTTCCCTCGCCTTTCCATCGGATGATGCGGACTAGAAGGAGGTTCACAACACCTTCACAGTCGGGAAGCTGGAGGCAGACATTGCCGGACGACAGTTCGGTGAAGACCTCCCGAAGTTGTCGGACTTTCTCCTGCGCAGGGAGCAGGAGACAAAAGAATGTCTTGCCACCTCTATATCTCTGCAAACTGGGCTAGAGACAATGCCAAGCATTGCAGAAACCCTAGACATGTACATGGTCTCCGCCAAGGCTCATTTGGCGACGGTCACCAAAGACCTGTGCAATTTCGTTAAAGCCCGAAGGGCTTAGAGGGAGTTCGTGTTTGCCTCGGCTGCGGTGAGGCACGAACCAAGGAAGCTGATAGCCTCCAACATCTGGGGGAAAGACCTCTTCCCAAGCGAAGTGGTCAAAGAGGTCGTGGACAAAGCCTCAATGGAGAATAGGAATCTCCTCTTCAAGTGGGGCTTGTCCTCCAAGAGAAAGTCTTCTGGTGAAGAGGATCCCCAGCCAAAAAAGAAGACGAAACGACCAAGAGTGCCCTCTCGTTCCAGGCAACAACAACAGCTTCCCATGGCCACGGTGCACCAGAGGGTAGCACAACCAACCACCACCTTCCAGCTGGCGCCCCATACGGTGGGGATGCAGTCGCCCGCTTTCACGCCAGCTTACGAAAGGCAGTCAACGACCTTTAGGCCGAAGTCTCAAGGTTCCTTTTGAGGATCCTCTAAACTACAAGTTAAGAATGCTGACGTTCAACACATAAGGACCCTTTTGCCCAAACAGGGATACACATTCTCCATAGACATGACAGATGCGTACTGGCACATCCCAATCAACCGTCAAGTTTCCCCCTACCTAGGGTTCAAACTACAGAAAAGACAGTACGTCTTCAGAGCCATGCCCTTTGGTCTAAACATAGCTCGAAGGGTATTCACCAAGCTTGCGAATGCAGTCATTCATCAATTACGCCTAAAAGGAATTCAGGTGGTAGCCTACCTGGACGACTGGCTGGTGTGGGCAGCATCCAAGGAAGAGTGCACGCAAGCCTCCATGGAAGTGATCCAGCTCCTGGAACACCTAGGATTCAAGATCAACTTGGAAAAGTCTCGTCTATCTCCAGCTCAGAAGTTCCAGTGGCTGGGTGTCCACTGGAACTTACAGTCACACTGCCTTTCCATTCCATCAAAGAAGAGGAAAGAGATAGCTGGATCTGTCAAGAGATGCCTTCAATCCGCCAGGATATCAAGAAGGCAACAGGAGAGAGTGTTGGGGTCCCTCCAGTTTGCCTCAGTGACAGATCCAGTATTGAGAGCACAATTAAAAGATGCATCAGGAGTTTGGAGAAAATACACATCAAACGCTCGAAGACATCTAAAGAGACCCATACCAAATCGTCTGCGATCCCTACTCAAGCCATGGTCGGAGGCCAAGAACCTAAAGAAAAAGGTATCTTTGCAACCGCCTCCACCGTCAGTCACCGTTCACATGGATGCCTCAAAAGAAGGGTTGGGAGGCTACTCTCATCATCGGAAAGTCCAACGAACCTGGTCTTCCCTCTTCAAAACCTTCCACATCAACTTTCTGGAAGCCATCGCAGTTTTTCTCTTACTGAAGAAACTGAAACTTCGCTGTTCAATCCACATTCGACTGGTTCTGGACAGCGAGGTTGTAATGAGATGTCTAAATTGACAGGGCTCGAGATCGCCTCAAATAAATCAAGTAATGTTGGCCATCCTCCGACTAGCGGAGAAGAAGAGATGGCACTTGTCCGCAGTCCATCTTCAAGGATTCCGCAATGTGTTGACGGATGCTCTTTCCAGGTTCAACCCGGTAGAGTCAGAATGGTCCCTAGACGCAAGATCCTCTAGCAGAAGCGACGGATGCAATGTCTAAAGATTGGAACAGATGGTCCAAGATCTATCTGTTCCCTCCAACCAACTTTCTGCTGAAAGCCCTCGACAAACTGAAATCCTTTCAAGGGACAGCAGCGATAGTGGCCGCAAGTGGCCCAACAGCGTTTGGCTCCCTCTGGTAACGGAACTACGCCTGAAGCTGATCCCATTGCCGGATCCAGTTCTGACTCAGCAAGTGCAGAAATTGGACTGTCTCAGCTTCATCACAGAAAATCCGGAACCTTCATCTCATGATTTTCTCACCTTAGCAGTCAAGAAAAGGTTCGGAATTTCATGGGACAGTATTAACTTCTTAGAAGAATACAAGTCAAAGTCAACAAGAAGACAATATGAGTCTCCCTAGAAAAAATTTGTCGCCTTTGTCAAGTCAAAGAAACCTAAGGAGATTTCTACGGATTTTTGTTTGTCCTTCTTCATCCATCTCCATGAACAAGGTCTAGCAACTAATACGATCGCTACGTGCATATCTGCCCTAACCAGACCAGTGCTTTATGCCTTCCAGGTAGACTTCTCTAACGAAATCTTCAACAATATTCAAAAGCCTGCGCTAAACTTCGGCCTGCAGCCCCTCCGAAGCCCTTTTCATGGTCTCTGGACAAGGTTCTTCACTTAGCATCAACTCTGAAAAATGAAGATTGTTCTCTAAAGAACTTGACTCAAAAGGTGATATTCTTATTTGCACTAGCCTCAGGAGCCAGAGTTAGCGAAATAGTGGCCCTCTCAAGGGATGATGGCCACATTCAGTTCACAGACTGCGGAGAACTGAACCTCCTTCCGGACCCAACGTTTCTCGCCAAGAACGAGCTGCCCACTAAGAGATGGGATCACTGGAGAATCTGCCCTCTGAAGGAAGAAGCATCCCTCTGCCCAGTGGAATGACTAAAGGTCTATCTTCGTAGAACTTCAGATTTTAAGAGGGGTCAGCTTTTCCGGGGAGAAACATCAGGTTCAGCGTTATCCTTGAAACATAAACAGGCCAAAAATCACCTATTTTATTCGCAGAGCAGATCCAGACAGTACACTCGCAGGTCATGATCCGAGGAAAGTTGCCTCGTCTCTAAATTTCTTTCAGACTATGTCGTTTGAAAGCCTTCACGCTTATACTATACTAAAACCGGCCGCTTGATTTCTGCGAAGAACAGTGCACTATTTGGGACTTTTAGTGAAGGGTGTACATGATTGACTCTTAAGGTATATCATGTTGAGTGATGTGTCTAGTAATGACATTATAGACTGTTCTAACTACACAGATGACATTAAGCATAATAGACTTACACATATCCCATGCATATTTATATGTATAGTGTCCTTTGTAACAACAGAATACATAGTGAAATTTTGCATATTTACCATAGAGTGGCTTGTGTTTCCTTTTCAGGTGAAACTTATTATATTTCTGTTATTACTTATTATGCTTTTATGCAGATTCGTTCATCGTAAAATGTAATTGATTGTTACAACCATGGTTTCTATTTTCTATTGTAATAAACAATAGTAGGAATCTTTGCGTCTCATTTCGCCCCAAATATTCTAAACTATGAATAAAAGTCAGAGCGTCTTTTGACCCTGTTAATATTTAGGAAAACATTTGGAACTAAGGTTATTACTGTTCCAAGCAAACAGGTAAGGACTGATTGTACTAAACTGTTTATCTTACTGAATTAAGGTTTCCTACATGTATATAAACCTGTCTGTCTCTATTAACAACCAGACTCGGGAGGTATCAGTAACCTACACAGATCAATGCCATGTAAGTGCAAACTATGCTTTATGTATATGATGACACTAATATACAAACTGTTTGCTAGTCTGTTCCTTGAACTCACAATCCTTAGGTTTTTTCCTAGAGTCTACCCAGACTCTTCCCTGTAGGGGGCAGGAAACACTGACATATTCCATGATCAGTTGAATGATGTATAACGGTAACATCAAGTGTCTCTAGGTCCGGAAGACCAAAGGGAAATTTATTTCGAGATGAACGGCACTATTGAAAATTCACAGATACATTAATGCTCTGGTAAACTTCCATCAGGACGACATGGCCTGAGCCCAAAAAACGGATTTTGAGCGAAGCGAAAATTCTATTTTTGGGTGAGGTAGCCATGTCGTCCTGATGGTCCTGCCTTCTTTTTGACAAAAGGGTAATGAATCCCTCCCTAAAGTACTGTATCTGTAACACCTACAAAAGCTACAAAGAATGACTAGATGGCACCACGCGGTGGCAGGTTGGCGCATGTTTACAGTACAGTAAGAGCGTTGCCTTAATAACGGCTCTCCTATAATTCTTGCTACCTTTCCCATTGAAGCAAAAACGCTATTAGGGGTGAAGATAGCTATGCGACGTGTCAAAAATACGTCCTCTGATATTATGCGATATCCCTTTTAAAATTATTAAGAGATATTCGCACCAGGAGTTATAATTTTGGATACCTTTGGTAAATTCTCTGGGATATATCACTGTAGTCAAATATAACCTAGGAAGCTACTAACAAACTAACTTCCATCAGGACGACATGGCTACCTCACCCAAAAAACAATTTTAAGTGATTGGATTTCCATATTTTGCTTAACCTAGCCATTGTTTGATCTGCTTTTTTCAATATTTTACTGAACTCTAATTCTAGTGACCCTGTATTGGAGATCATAGTTCCTGAATACTTAAGTGGTTTTATCTTATTATTACTTTCTCCTTCCCAAGATATTTCATCTTCCATTACATACTCCGTCCTCATCATCCCTGTCTTTCTTCTATCTATCTTCAGCCCAACTTCGTGTGATATTTCATGCCTTCTGGTAAGCAAGCATTGCAAATCCTGTGGAGTTCTGCTATCTAAGACAGCATCTTCAGCATACTCTAGATCTGTTAAATTCTTATCAGCAATCCAGTTCAATCCTATTCCACCCTCTTTGACTGTTCTACGCATTACAAAATCCGTAAGGAGGATAAAAACCATAGGTGAAAACAATATTCCTTTGGAGTACTCCGCTGTTCACTGGAAATTCATTTGATAAGACTCCATTAACATTAATTTTGACTTGCTATGCTCATGAACAGATTTAATGAAATTTACATATTTAAAAGGAGTTCCATAATAACAAATGCCATCCAAAAGGGGATTTCTATATTTTACGCATTGCTGTACAACATGTCTCAAAATGAAAATTCGGTCAGCGCAACTCCTACTTTTTCTAAATCCTGCTTGTTCATCTCTCAGCTTTTCATCCATATTTCTCTCCAGTCTCTTTAGAATAAGCATACTATATATTTTCATAACAACTGACGTAAGTGTTATGCCTCTGGAGTTATTGCAATCAGCCAGGTCTCCTTTTTCTGCTATCTTAAGCAACACCCCTAACTCACATTTATCAGGTTTTGCCTTTTCATGCCAAATTCTTCAAAATAATCTCGTAAGTAGTCTGGGAGTCAATTAGTTTTCAGCCAGTATTATCTCGGCAGTTATTCCATCATATCCAGGGGCTTTCCTTCTCCCTACTTTTTTTGAGGATAGCTTCGACTTCATACTCACTGAATTCATTCATGGGCAGATCAATGTGTTCATCAGATTCAGGTATATCAATCAAATTACTCCATTCATAGCTCATATTCATAATTTCACTAAAGTGTTCCATCTAACGTTGTCTTTCTTAATCTTCTTTTGCTGTAAAAGAACCGTATCTTTTTTTGTTGGGTATATGCTTCTTCTTTTCCCCAATCGAGATTTCATTAATAATTCTATGAGCAATTCTTACACCATATCCAATTCCTGAATTCATACTTTTGTCAGCCTAATCTGCTTTACTGTCTATATATTCTCTCCAGTCATTTCTGGCTTTTCTTTTGATTTAACTATAAATACTGGAATACTTAGCATGCTTTACCTTGTAATTTTCCTTATATTCTCGAAAACTTTCAATGTTCAATTTCTGTTTTTTTCTTCTTTTTAAAGTATCCCAAGCATCATTTGATATCGAGGGCTTTCTTCTTGTAACTGCATGTCCCAAGATTTCACAGCCAACTGTCTGATATATATTCTTATTACCACACCATTCCTCATCAACTGTCTGTTCTTGGTCTTTTAAACTTTCTAAAACTGCAAATCGATTCCTAAATTCAATTGCATATGTTTCTCCTTGCTCTTCTTCATAAAGCTTTGTTGTATCAAACCTAGGTATTCTATCCATCTTTCTGTTGGGTGCTTTCAGTTTTAAGTTCAATGTGGTAATGAGGAGCTGGAGATCACGACCAATATATTACTCAGAATCCTCCTTCTTTCTTTATTAATAGCAATATGATCTATCTGATTTTTGTAAATGCTACATGGGGAAGTTCATGTATACTTGTGGTTGTTCTCGTGTTGACAAAGAATACCTCCAAGGACAAGATTATTTGTTGAACAGAAACTTAGGAAATGTGCTCCATTCTCATTTGCAACTTCCCCAAGACAATTGACACCCATCACATTCTCTACCCCTAATTATTTCTTCCAACTTCAGCATTGAAGTCACCAATCATAATTTTCATATCCCTCTCTGCGATCTCATTCATTACCCTCTGCAGTTTTTTCATAGTATTCATCATTTTTTTTTTTTTCAGGGGAATCATTTGTTGGGGCATAGCAAACTATATTACTCATATTGCACTGCTTTGTTTTGAACTTTGCTAGTAACAATCTACTATTTACAACTCTCCACTCGGTTCATGCCTTTTCTGTTCTTGGTGTCATCACCATTCCTACCCCTCCTCTTCCAACTCCACATGATCTTCTTGAGTATATATATATATATATATATATATATATATATATATATATATATATATATATATATATATATATATATATATATATATATATATATATATATATATATATATATATATATATATATTCCCTTGGTCAAAAGTTTCCTTACCAATCCCCTTACAACGTGTTTCCCTTACTGCCAAGATATCCAAGCTATATTTCATAAAATCACTCTACACTGGCTGTAACTTCCCAAACTAATTCATGTTGCTAACTTTCCAATTACCTATTTTAAATTTGTCTTTAGTATTTATAAACTGGGAGATTCTTAGCACCCCGCTATGCCCAGGACTGGGGACCATTCTGTCATCTTCTCTCTCCATGAACGACTATATCCATAGAGGATTCACGGGCTAGATACATCAAAGGATAGCTAATTCCTTGTGATGTGCAGTGCCTATTTAACTAAGGGTAGTGACCCCTGTTGGTACATACTAATTCTAGTAAGATCAACCGCCAGGCATCAGGAGTAAAGGCCAGAGATAGTTTGTCCATCGCATTAAACCCTATCCATCACCTGCTGCTAGTGACTTCATCGAGATTTAGGGGGTGTTTCCTCCACATCCAAAGCTCTCATTACTTCACCAAGTTACTCATCCACTTATACGTATATAACTGTTGGCAAACCTGGATTGCTAAGATATACAACCTAACGTTTTGTGTGTGTGCATGTGTGTATGATAATTCTATCACTAAAACTGAAATACTGTAATTCTAATTGGAGTTTCCCAAAGCATTGCCCTACTTAAATAGCTTCTTATTCAATAACATGTTAACTTAGTAACATTGACTATGCATCAGAAGTTCGTGGTCAGGAGCTTACGATATCTTAATAACATTTCTTAATACTATATCTTGATACTATATCTTAACTGTGGTTTGGGTAGAGGGTTTAGATAATTTCCGGCATGATTCTTCAATTTCAACTGACTCCAAAAATTGAGGCTGGAGTGGAAATATTATCATTGTTATTACTAGCTAAGCTACAACTCTAGTTGGAAAAGCAAGATGCTATAAACCAAAGGGCTCAAACAGGGAAAAATAGCCCAGTGGAGAAAGGAAATCAGTAACTAAATGAATTACAAATGAAGTAATGAACAATTAAAATATTTCAGTAACAGTAACATTAGTATAAATCGTTTACATATAAATTATAAAAAAAAACAAGAGAAAGAGGAATAAGATAGAATAGTGTGATAGGCCGAGAGAAGGCTGTTACTCAAAGACAGGATGAAAGCAACTGAGTGAGTTTATTATAGAACACTCTCCTTTATATACAAAAGCTCAATGTAACAGGATATTGCATGTTCAAAACTGACACCGTTAAGGGTGAGAAAAACGGGCGTGTTTATTCAGGTTCTTCTTAGTGCGAGGGAAGAGTGAAGATACAAGCATAATATATACACAAAATGAACTATGTACGATCGTGTGACACAAGGTTGGTACATGGCTCCCCCCCCTAAAAATGACCTACTGTACATGTTAAATAGGATGCCCTGATCTAGAGAGGTGAACTGTAGGCAGGTCATCTGGCAGGAGATAAGCAGGTTTTAGACGACCAATAGAGACCCAGTCCTCTTTGCCACGAATGTTTAGTAGGAATGCCTTTGGACTACATCGGATCACAAGGAATGGGCCCGTGTAAGGGGGCGTTAGCGGTGGCTTGCTAGGCTCGTTGCGCAGGAAGACGTGTGTTGCAGAGTGTAAGTCTGTTGGTATGTGATGCTTCACTGGGGGCTTGTAAGTCTGGCGGCATGGAGTAAATTTTTACACAACGTGACGTATACGCTGGAGATCGTCAGAGGAGGTTATAGAAGGAAAAAATTCGGCAGGGGCGATCAACGGGTCGCCATATACAATTTAAGCTGCCGAGACGTCGAGGGCATCTTTAGGAGTGGTCCTTAGTCCCAGGACGACCCAGGGAAGCTGAGTAAACCAGTTGGAATCCTTGTAGCGGGACATCAAAACTGCTTTGAGGGTGCGATGAAAATGTTCAACCATTCCATCAGCAGTGGGTTGTATGACGTCTGATGTAGGGTGATGCCCAAGAGATTTGCTAATGATATCCACAATTGAGAGGTGAAAGTGGTACCCCTGTCAGAAGTAATATGCTCAGGGATACCAAATCTTGCAATCCATCCAGAGAGTATGGCATATGTACATGAGACGGATGTTGAAGTTTCCATGGGAATGGCTTCAGGCCAGCGAGTGGAGCGGTCGATCACAGTAAACAGGTAAAGATGTCTTTGTGATGTGGTTACGGGGCCTACAACGTTGACGTGAATGTGTGTGAAACGACGCTGAGGTTGAGGAAAGGTGCCCACTCCTGAATCCGTGTGTCGAAGTACTTTTGAAGTTTGGCAAGAAGTACAGGCGCAGACCCAATCCTTAGCATCCTTAGTAATGCCGTGACAAATGAACTTTGTCTCCGGCAGTTGTGCAGTAGAATGGCGTGAGAGATATGAAAGGCCATGGATGAAATCAAACACCTGTCAGAGCCTGGGAACAGGAATCCAAGGTCACGGTCTACCAGTACTGACGTCACAGAGGAGGGTTGTGTAGCAGTCTTCGAGGGGGAATTTTTCTCAACGGAGGGACATGCAGGATGTCCTACATGTTTGATACTCTGGATCCTGTCGTTGGGCTTCAGCCAGGGCGTTGTAATCCAATCCTAGTTGACGGCAGCCAACATGTATCTTGACAGGGCATCGGCCACGGGATTCATTTTCCCATGGACTTATTGAAGGGTGCAATTGTATTCAGCCACGGTGGAGAGATGTCGGCGTTGACTGGCGGACCAGGCGTCAGACTGTCGAGTGAAGGCATCCACCAGAGGCATGTGGTCTGTGCGAATGACGAGGGGCATACCTTCTAAGAAATGGTGAAAGTGACGGATAGCCAAGTGCACCACCTGCAATTTGTGATCGAAGGTAGAATAACCCAATTCTGCCTTGGACAGTTTTCTGCTGAAGAAGGCCAATGGCTCGAGTACTGCACCAATAGCGACGTCGCTGGCATCGGTGGAGAGAAGGAGAGGGGCATGTGGGATAGGAGAAGTGAAGCCGCAGCTGTTGATAGGGCCTTCTTTACATTGCAGAAGGTCACTTCTTGAAGGACACCCCACTTCAGGTCCTTTGGCTTGCCCTTGAGGGAGGCGTAGAGGGGAGCAAGAGCGGCGGCAATGGCTGGCAGAAAACAATGATAATAGTTGGTCATATCCAAGAATTCCTGCAGAGCTTTGATGGTCGAGGGCGCGGGGAAGTCCTGAACAGCTGCTGCCTTCTTAGGGAGGGGATGGAGTCCTTCAGGAGTGATGCGGTGCCCTAAGAACGACATTTCATTGGCGCCAAAGGTACACATATGGTACCAGACTACAAGGACGTTTTGTTGCAGGCGGTCGAGCACAATGCGCAGGTGACGGAGGTGTTCCTCTTTTGAGGAGGAGAACACAAGTATGTCATCCACATAACATACACAGAAGGGGAGGTCCCCTGAGATGCCATTCATGAGACATTGAAACGTGGCCCCAGCATTACGAACGCAGAAACAGGAATAATAGAAGGTGTATGTACCAAATGGAGTGGTGATGGTGGTCTTGGGGATGTCTTCTGGGTTCATAGGCACCTGATAATACCCCTTCAAGAGGTCGAGCGTAGAGAAAACCTTTGCTTTGTGCAGGTAGGAGGTCACGTAAATAATGTTTTGGAGGGGGTAGTGATCTGGTTCTGTTTGCATGTTCAGGCACCTGTAATCCCCGAACGGACGGAGGGAGCCGTCTTTCTTCAGAACGATGTGTAAGGGTTACGACCATGGGCTTGAGTCCTTTTGGCAAAGGCCCATTTCCTCCATTTCAGTGAACAACTGTTTGGCGTCAACCAATCGTTCCGGTGCCAGACGTCTGAATTTTGCGAAGACTGGGGGTCCCGTCGTCTTAATATGGTGATAAATACTGTTCTTGGCTGGAGCCGTCAGCGATTGGGGAGGTTCTGGACGGAAAACTTCCGGGTATGATGTGAGGAGGTGGGCGTAGGCATCCGTGGGTGCGCTGAAGTCGAGAGCGAGGTTGGAGGGGGCAGGTTGAAGTGGTATTGACAAGTTCAAGTCTGCGTTGACCAATTGTCAGTGGATAACATCGACCAGAAGGTGGAAATGAGAGGAAATCCGCACCGAGGATTGGCAATGTGACGTCAGCAACAAGAAACTTCAAATTAAATTTACCGTTTCCGAACGATTATGTGAGGTTCTCGTAACTGTAGGTGGGTATCGCATATCCGTTGGCAGCAACCAAGCAGACGTCGGCAGATGCAGACACACTACGTTGTGTCCTGAAGAGTTCCCTTGGCAAAAGAGAACGACAAGCACCCGTGTCTACCAAATACCGAACGCATGTTCCTGCATCATGTAAAAAGAAAAGATTAGATACACGGGAGGCCACTGACACGATCGATGGCCTACTTACACGTTTTTTGGCTACTGACAATCCCTGGCACATTTCTTTGCGGTTGCCCCGAATCCGAAGTGGTAGTAGCAAAACTGCGGTGGATGGGAGGTAGTAAGTGACTGTAGAAGTCGTTGGTTGGGGCACGAGCGAGTGGTGGGTGGTGGGTAGCTTTTTTGCCGCTTTGGCACGTAATGGGGTAGGTGTGTATGTCCCACGGCATTCACCTCAGCTTTGGTTGATGTTGAATAGGCGTCCTCTTCATCAGGGGTGGAGGCGTGGATTGAGGTCTTGAAATGGCTGTCCATAAGGGCGTTAGCTTTGGTCATCAAGTCCTTTATGGGTAAACTATCGACATTGGGCATGGCAGCGTGTATAGGTCCGGGTAAGTGGCGTATCCAAAGGGCATGGAGTAGGTTCACCTCACGAGGAGAGCCGTGTGTGGCAGGTTGCAGGCAATCGATACTAGTCATTTCCCTTAGGGCGAGCGAAGCCCTTTGGTCTCTCAACGGTTGTTGCCAGAGCTGAAAAAGCTTTGCTATACGGGCGTTTGGCGACAGCGGGTACTGCTCCAAAAGGTATGTTTTGAGGTCGTCATACGCTATTGGGGTGTCTCCTTGTTCACAAAGCCAGTTGGGTATTTCCGGGAAGGTGTCCTCGAGTAAAGCCGGGAGAACATAATCTGATTTGGTGGTTGAGCGAGTCATGCCCTTGATGCGAAACTGGAATTCTGCACGCTGAAACCAAGCAAACGCCTCTCCGATGGCGAATGACGAAAGTTTCATTGGGGAAGCTGCAGCATTAACTTCCGTACAGTCTGCCATAGTACCAACGATGAAGGGCCGTGGGGGGGAGGAAGGCGGGAGGTGCGAGTCGACTTCGTGGGTCACCAATACGACATGCCGAGAGAAGGTTATGACTCAAAGACAGGATGAAAGCAACTGAGTGAGTTTATTATAGAACACTCTCCTTTATAAACAAAAGCTCAATGCAACAGGAAATTTCATATTCAAAACTGACACCTTAATGGTGAGAAAAACAGGCATGTTTATTTAGGTACTTTTTAGTGAGAGGGAAGAGCCAAGATGAAAGCATAATATATACACCAAATGAACTATGTACGATTGTGTGACACATGGTTGGTACAATAGTGTGCCTGAGTGTACCCTCAAGCAAGAAAACTCTACCACAAGGAAATGGAAGAGCATGGTAAAAAGGCTATGGCACTACCCAGGACTAAAGAACAATAGTATGATTTTGGAATGACTTTTTGAAAGAAGAGCTAAAATATTTAATTTTCAAGCCTTTTTTGTAACAGGAAAATATACTTTTTCTAGTTCCTGCTGAAGAATGGTGAACTGAAAATAAAGTAAGATTATTATAAAAAATAGGTAATAACCTCATCTTTTCTGGCAATCTTATCTTAAAAATATTCGTGAGTATACAGTATATTTCAGAGGACTCAAATAATTATAGCAATATACAGAAGATTCAATTAGGTCCAGAGCTGAAGGGGATTTAATTTTTTCGAGGGCAAAAGGATGAAAAATTGTTTCTCTCCCATAATTTTCTGACGAACTAAAAAAAAACATTTCTGACAAAAATCTGCTCGGGGAATTTTTCAGAAAACGCGTTTGAAGTAGGTTACCATGTGTTGATATAGTGGCATTTTTTCATGTATATGGAGTTATTATTATTATTATTATTATTATTAGCTAAATTACAACCCTAGTTCGAAAAGCAAGAAATTATAAACAGGGATAAATAGTCCAGTGAGGAAAGGAAATAATGAAAAAAAAAAACACATGAAAAATAAGGAACACTCGAAATATTTTAAAAACAGTAACATCAGATATTATGAGTTCATACAATTTATCAATTCTTAACTCGTGTATATCACTGGAAAGCATATTAAATTAGTTTTCTTCTTAATGTATCCAAAATATGAAGAGAAAATCAACAAGTTAAATAAAATGAATTTATTTTTTCATGCTGTAACGAAAGTTTACCACTTTTACGATGAGAATATTGTATCGGAAATATTGAATTTCAACTTGACTTTTATTTCCCAGCTACTATTATTCAACCCAGTTGGAAAGACCATTCAAATCCCTTCCAAATGATGTATTCAATATCTTTCTGTGGCAGTTCTGTCATCAGCTAGAACTGCTAGACCATATATAAATTGATATATCGAGTTTCAGACTTTTAAAACATGGTGAGATGAGAATTCATTATTTTCGATGCACTGGATTTGGTAGTCCTTGATCTCATATACCAATGTGCACTGTCAGACTAAACAGTACTGACATTATTTTCTTTCTTTTTGTGGAATTTTTTATTTCTATTTGTATGGTGGTGGAGTTTTAAGGTATTGTTATTAAAGTTGCATTATATCTTTACAAATATGAATGGATGGTAACTTAGCCCCAGAGGAAAGAAACGTGACACAATGAATAGTGAGCCCAAATGTTCATTGCATTTGGGTGACTGGGGATCTACTGTTGAGTTGAAGATAATGTTTAAGGTGGAAAACTCACAAAGTATTCAGATCAATGTGAAGCCATAGTAGCTTACCACTCAAAATGCTACAAAGACTTCCCAGCTCTCCGTAAAGACAGTTTAATGGAATCGCCCTTGACACCCACATGCAAACAAGTTCTTCTGGTGTGTATGAGTCTAGATGTCTCTTCTGCAACAATGTCACCAAATCACTTGGCAAAGGAAAGCGAAAGTATCTGGGAAACCTATCAATGGACAAAGGGGAAACAAGTATTGGAGAAGCAGCTGGTATGCTAGAAGACAATTTTTATTCTCACAGGGTAGACGGTGAAAATATGATATCCAAGAAGATCAAGTTCCACCACCCCTGCTGTTAAACCTATCTGAATAGAGCCAAATGATAAATCAAACGTCAAAGGATAGAACCCTCTTTGAGGCTATCTTCTCACAACAATACCTTCATTTTGTTGAAAGCTTACACCCAAAATGTCTTGGTTGAATACGAAGGTTCTGTCCAATTGACAGATTCGCATGCTCATTATCCAACTGATTTGTCTGCTGATTTTGCATACTCTACACAGAGTTTGTGTCAAAAGGTTTGGAAGCATTATCCTGGCCAACTAAAAGTAGGGCTTAGAAGCAAGAGAGGATCATAATATTCTATCACAACTTTAGTTTAAAACCTTCCATAAAGGTTTAAACTTTGATGCAAACTTCATCAAGGAAACAGCTTTCTATCTGGGGTTGTTCATATTGGTTACTGCAACAGATCTCCCACTGGAACCACTAACACCTAAGTCACTGAAAGAAGGTGAACAACAGATTCCACAAGATGTTTTAGAGTTCTTTTGAGTGCTTTACACTGGCACCTCTGAACCAAATGACAATGATTACATGCAGCGGCTCATCCATTCTGTATCTGATGATTTAATATTTGTAGCAATGAGAGGAAGAATTAAGCCTAAAAACACATCTACTTGGGCCGGAGTCTAAAGAGCATAACTGAGAGTAGAAGAGTTTTGTAAGCGTTGAACAGGTTTGGGCATTGATTCAGTTATCATACACATGGGACAATTATGATGAGAAAAATAAAACGGCTTCAGGATCTGGTATTTTCCATGACAATGATGACATAGTTGGTATTTGTTAGTAAAATCTTGTGGAACATGATGAAGAGAAACAAGTGGACAATCCCAGAGAAGTTGTTGAGATTGAATCCCATAATAGTTCAAAATCCAAGATGTCCAAGCACACACTCAGGCTAAAGCAAACTCATATAGAACCCTACAGGAAGAAACCCAAGATTACTTTTTTTCAGTACGAGATCAAGACTGTTCTTTGGCCAAAGAATTTCACAGGTGTTTGTAATCAAAACGGTTGTGGAAGATGAATATTGCACTGGAGAATCTCAAGCCAATGTGGTGTGGATGGAATGCCTTAGCCACTTTTGATCCCCAGACCAAACAAGCCAATGGGTATATGGAAAACAAATCTGCCACCAACAAGGCTCAATGAAACAATGAGGATATCGCAGAAAGTTGCACGTGAATGTGCTGAAGAACATGCTGTGGTAACATATGATCTGGCTGTTGCCAAACCTACAATGCAAATCCAGGCATAAAAGACCCCAATGTACGATAATATATTTATATACCTTGAGATTTTTCATATCCTCATGGCCTACTTTGCTGGCCTTGGCTACATCATCGATGGATCCAATGAACCTGAAATCGTTATGGAAACTGCACTTCAGGTCTTTTTTTTTATATGATTGGACCACTTCCACTACAGTTGATGGATATGATGAAGGCTCTTGGTACAGACCCATCACCAAAGCGGCTTCATGATATAAAAGCATCAGAAGACTACACAAATTTCATGTCAGACTACATCAACGAAACATTATCTGGTCATCATGAGAGCACCGCCCAGTTCTAGATAATATATATCATGGGTGTCTATGTATTTTTGAGATTTAGCTGTACCTGTAGAATCAATTACTTTAATTTATTCACATTTTTGGTTGAAAACATCTGTGCAATCTTTTTTTTGCCACTAACTGACCAAACTATTCTAGGATGATGGTTCGCTATCAGTTCAGCATTCTGAACATAGAAAACACACATCCAGGTGTAAAACAATTCTTAAAAGCAGGAGCGTTGTCACTGCGTTGGACAAGAAGAAGTTTCTCTAGAAGAGCAGCGGAAATGAGCTGGAACAGACTGTCAATGTAGATGCATCCTCAAGGCAAAAAGGAATAGCTTTCTTTACTACATCAGATTGTGCTCAGCGCAGATGGATGATCATCAGATCTGCTCGGAGTACAATTGTTGAGATTTTGTTGGAGAAAGCTGGCTCCAGCATCAAGGAAGATGTCACCAGAACATTTCAGCCCTATGTTGTCAGGAAAGACAATGAGGGAAAAACCAAAATCAACACAGCCATAGAACAATCTATGAATCCTTTCCATATAGAAGTAGACTTCTACCTGTATTGTGTGGTAACTGGAAAGAAAGTAGACGAGGAAATCAAAAATGATTTAGAATCTCATAAGAAAGGTAAAATGAGGCAAGAGTCCACACAACAGTGTCATAAAGACCCTTACAGGTTCAAAAAAACAATTCCAAGAGGGAAGGTGAAAAATTTCCCAACCACTACAGTGAAAAGTTAAATCAAAGTCCAGGCCCATATGTTTTTTAAGCTACGTGGGACACAGGATTTGTTTGAACGTCTGCTTTGAAATAGTGTCATGCATAAGAGAGACATGATTAAAATTCTGTCTTCGCTAAAAACAAACGTTGTTTTATTCTATCTACGATGATTCTGTATCCTAGAATTACATCAATATGATTTTAAAACGTGATTGCTAAATAAAAGGAAAATCTAATCTAAATAAAATAAATTAGAAATAACTAAACGCTGTTGGTTCTAATGATTTTTATAATTCGCAAACCCCGATTTTTATCATTATTATTATTACTATTATTATTATTATTATTATTTTTATTATTATTATTATTATTATTATTATTATTATTATTATTTGCTAAGCTGCAACCCTAGTTGGAAAAGCAGTGGGTAACAAGAATTAGTCAGGTTTGGGAAGCCAGATGGACCAGTTCTCGTAATGCAGTCGAGAAAGAGCAGCAGACACAGCTTTGGAGTATCTCCTAGTTGGTGGTGACTTGTCCTCAACCTATTCTTCGAGGTCGAGATGGATTTTGAAGAGTTATTCTTCGGTGGCAGCAAAGTGGCTGTCGTATCGACACTGTCGTGGACGTTCCCGTAGTGTTCGATGGACGTCCTTGAGGATCAGGGATTGTTTGTGGATGTTGGAAGAGCCAGTGTATGGGCTCGTATTTATTATTTGTATAATAATGAGAAGTTTCTCTTATTAATATTTCATGGCTGTTGCTTACTGTGATTTTTGTTGTTGATAAATTTTGATAATTGTTTATCATTTACTTTAATTCAAGTAAACTATATTTGTAATTTTAAAGTTTAACTGATTTTGTGGTAACGATAATTTATGTCTCTGTGCTTCCCATTACCTGTACTCATTGTAATCATTGTATATAATTTACTTTGGTATAAATTTTGTATAATAAACTAGGTTAAGGTACTTAAGTGTTTTCTGTTTTACCCACCCCTTTGGTTGTCGCAGTCCATCGGGTCATTCCAGTCCCAATTCTTTTAGTATTTTAAAAGAACCTGTTGAACCATTAAGGCACTTCATAACAATATATATGTATATATATATATATATATATATATATATATATATATATATATATATATATATATATATATATATATATATATATATATATATATATATATATATATATATATGGCCTCTCGTGGCATGATTAGTTTCGACCTGGCCTTTCATTAGAAGGGACTAGCGTTCGATCCCAAGTATGAGGTAGAAATTTATTTCTATTTGAACACGATGTTGAGTTGATATTTATCCATATATATATATATATATATACATATATATATATATATATATATATATATATATATATATATATATATATATATATATATATATATATATACATATATATATATATATATATATATATATATATATATATATATATATATATATATATATATATATATATATATATATATATATATATATGTATATATATATATATATGTATGTGTGTATACATATATATATATATATATATATATATATATATATATATATATATATATATATATATATATATAATATATATATTTATATATATATTATATATATATATATATATATATATATATATATATATATATATTCATATTCATTCATATTCATGTATATATATATATATATATATATATATATATATATATATATATATATATATATATATATATATATATATATATATATATATATATATATATATATATATATGTATGTATATATATATACATATGAATATGAATATATATATATATATATATATATATATATATATATATATATATATATATATATATATATATATATATATATACATATATATATATATATATATATATATATATATATATATATATATATATATATATATGTATATATATATATATATATATATATATATATATATATATATATATATATATATATATATATATATATATATATATTATATCAGATACTTATTCTTTTCCTTCCTTGCAACCTCTAAGAAATTTGTGTCGATTAAATTAGATTTGATATTTTTTTATTAATTTACTATTTCAACAGTAATTCTTATACTGTTCTTCAAACAGGTAACAAACTTCAGAGAAGTATTGAATATAAAAATCCAGGTTATTATTATTATTATTATTATTATTATTATTATTATTATTATTATTATTATTATTATTATTATTATTATTATTATTATTATTATTATTATTATTTTCACCTTGCATTAATCCATCCATGTACCTGAATTTCAGCTGCAGATATCGGTTCTAATAATATATATGGACAAATCCACTTTACAAGAAGAACAGTCTTCAGAATTTCATGTTTTCATAACATTCATTTTAAATAATTAGGGAAACTTCCTTGAAATAAATCAAACAGTGAATAATGAATGACTTGTGAATAATGATATTCATTTGATAGAAAACTAATAATTTCATTCCATAATATCAGTGGATTCCTGGAAAGATTCCTGGAATGATTCGTCTTCTTGGTTTGATGGAATGGGAATTCTGGTATCCTTGTTCCCATTACTCCTGGTTAGGATTAGCATGTTATTCCTGCTTTCAATCATACAATTCATATGAAAATAAAGTTGAATAAAAAAAAACATAGGGAAAACGAAAGTTGAAATAGATAAAACAGGAGAAATTGTACAGGTCAATGCAACGGAAATTTGTGATATAAAGAAAATCTCTATATTAAATTGAATCTATAACTAATTTGAAGTTAGATCTGGATAAAAGACAAGAACTGAGTAAAGAAAAACCGTAGGAAAAAAAAAAAAAAGAAGATTGAAAATAAATTAAACCAGAAATTGTACTAGCCAATTGAACATAAATGTGAGACGTCACTAATCAAATCTTTATCTAACATTTTCAAGACTCTCTCGTCTTTTCTATCTTATCTCTGTATAAGGTTAAAGCTTCAGGAGAATTGGGTCCTTTGACAGAAGCCATAAGCTCTTAAGAACACAGGATTCCCTTTGAGGTCCTTTTGAGTGATTGATGGGATGGGATCCAAGTTGATGGAATTGAGTCCTTACAACAATGTCCCACGCGATCTCATATCCATTTACCGTTGTCTCGTCTTTAATTTTGGAACTTGTAGATAAAAAGCTTTATTTATGAAACTGAACGGGAAACAATGAAAACAATATTTAAGGTCTTACAGACAATTCTGTGGGGTGAATGAAAGAATTTCTATAGAGACAGCAAACCTTGACTATATGAAAGGGAATCTTATGAAAAAAACTATTTGTTTATATGACTGTTTGATATTTGTTTACGAATAGTGGGACTAGGAGGTTCATAGAAATGATTTAGTGGGAACTTACCTTTGTGTGATGAGAAGTAATTGATGTTTGATGATAGTTATTCTGTTCATCAGGAGAAATTCTGTACAGGATCATGAAAGGGTTTGAAACGGGAACATTAACAAAGGTAGAAATAGATGAAATGACATTAGAAACATAGGATAAAGAGATATGCATAGAATGATTAAGAGTACAGTTTATTTAATGAATAATTAAGTTGTGCATTACATAATTCAAATGAAATGGGGGTTAGAGAAAAATGCGAATGACCTGTGTTTTGCAAGTATGGCTTTGGGATAGTGAAAATCTTCAAGATGGTATTTCAAGTGGCAAATAAGCTACAATATGGGGAAAGATGGATCATCTCTTTGAATAAGATCAGATCACATCGCTAGAAAGGGGGTGGGGGTGGAGATAATGTCTTTGAATAGGGCGAATGATTTGGAGGAAAACAGAAAATGCATATCAGATGGATTGGCTGGTTGTGAGGTCAAGTGAGGAACAGAGTTGATTGAACCAGAAAACTGGCCAGATTATGGGGAGACTTGGATGTTTGGTAAAAGAAGAAATTGAAGGATGTAAAATATATGTTTTCTGAGAATTTTTTTCATTTCCTGGAATATTCATATTTTTCAATAATTTCTCAGCCTCTAATTAGCTTCATCTTTTTAGATATCTCAAAAACCCACTCCAAAACTCCAATGCTCTCTTCAGTCGTCTATTTCAAATACTTCTCTTTTGCAGCATTTTCTCTTTTATGTTTCTATAGGAAATCTTTTTTAGATAACAGCCTTTTCTAATAGTCCTTCTACTAGGTTGATTTAAATAGTCAATAAAGATTTAATAAAAATTTCCATTTTTGAATTGTGGTTAATACCCTTCTCTAATTACATCCTTTCTTACATAATATTTTTTAAGTCAACTTTCTGGAAAAAGCATTTTAACTTTTCACATCAAATGTTGATAACAGAATTCATAACTTATGATTATGTCTCTTATGATCTCTGATAGATGTTGATTATATTTGACAATTAACGTTTTGTTAGATATATTGGAGTAATTAACCGGGTGGGTTAACAACCCTTAAAAATAAATTCACATTTCATGTTATCGGAAGAATGAAATGTATATTTCTTCAAACCTGGAGTCAGAGAGAGAGAGAGAGAGAGAGAGATTATTAGCTGAGATAACAAGATAAATAAAAGAAAACACCCCAATTATATTTGCAACTAATCACCTTGGAATAAACCAATTAAAGGGATGAACTAGACAGACCAAATGGTACCCACTTTAATGAAACATTAGGATACAAGAGCTTTCGGTGTAAAAGAGATATATGATATATTTTACATCTCATTTTTACTGGATGTTGATATTATAACAGTCAGACATAATGCCTTATCTTCTAAAAAGATAACAATAATTTGCTTGAATTGTGTAATTTGGAGGTAATGATATCTTTTTGGAAAAAAACAAATTACCATCAAGTCTTAGCTTGGAAAAAAGTTTGATGTATTTATTATTATTATTATTATTATTATTATTATTATTATTATTATTATTATTATTATTATTCCCAAAAGTAAAAGAGAATGTGAAGAACAAAAATCTGGAGGCTAATAAAAGAAAAGAAAAATAAGAGGCATAAAATATAAATATGAAACATAAATATATAAAGTATAGAAAGAAAAATATTCCTACCGGTATTAATATAACACATTTACGACTCCATGAAAATGGTGTACGGAAACGAGTAAATTTGCAACTGACCGTAAAAGAGGAGAAAACAGATCTTGCAGGAAATTGCAGAAAGTGCAATAAGAGATAGAAAAGGCTTTTGCAAATTTGGTTTATTTGTTACTTTCTCTAAGCTTACTAGATGTATGAAATGATATCTCTTTCGTTTTTGAGAGAGAGAGAGAGAGAGAGAGAGAGAGAGAGAGAGAGAGAGAGAGAGAGAGAGAGAGAGAGAGAGAGAGAGAGAGAGAGAGAGAGAGAGTTTTATTAGAATTTGAATGGAGAGAATCTTTGATAATTTCTAGAGAAACCAAGGGATGGATTCTCTCTCTCTCTCTCTCTCTCTCTCTCTCTCTCTCTCTCTCTCTCTCTCTCTCTCTCTCTCTCTCTCTACCATTGAAACTTTCGGGATTTTTCCTCCAAATATAAATATGGTAGAGGTGCTTAGTTCTGCCAAAGCTTCAATATAATATCATATCCAAGTTGAATTAATCTATTTAATAATACTGCAATGTGATATTGAAATAATATTCTATATTTATCATTGATCTATTGCCAAGTTCTTTATCATAAATTCCAAAGAAAGAAACGTTGAAAATTTCCACCCTCTGAAAAACGTTTAGAGAACCTCGTCTCACACCTTATTTCTTTCATTGGCTCTCTTACAAGAAACGGCCATTAGGGTAAAGCGAAGTTTTATTCCTCTCGTTGAAAGGAATAGAAACTCCGTTAAGGTTAACAGTTTTGTTTTTGCTCTGTTGAATATAATGTGAAAATTATGTGGAGAATTTCATTTGATATCTTATAAATCATTAGAAGAAAGAAAAGGAAGAATAAATAGGACTCGTGAAATTAATGGTACTTTAGCAAGGAGTGGAAAAGAGATTTAGATCTCGTCAGAAAATGTTGAGGAAACATCCTAATTACTGACCAGGAAATGTTGAAAGTTAAGGGAACATTGTTAAGAACTTTCAAGCAAAGAACCATAGGAACGACTTCAGGTATTTAAAGTCATAATCAACCATAAGAAAAAATATCTGGCACACAGGTGTAATAGATCTTGAATCACTTCTGACTCTTTCGTTTGTTTAAGGCTTTATGATATTCTTTAAAATACGAAAATCAGAATATTCCTACAATGGAAAACTGAACTTCCTCTCCCTGTCGTAAAAACCTTGTTATATAGAATAGTATCCTTCAAGAATTCTTTTAGAAATTATGTGCTTCCAGGAAAAGCTAGAATTATTCCAGCATTCTTCCAGTCCATTAAAAACACAAAGACACACCCACTTCCCTATCTTAGCTCGTTGCCTTGTTTAAGAGTAAACTAAAAATTTGCTGATGAACAGAATTGATATTCGTGCACTGTAATTCTGTTTTCTGGGGGACATTGTGCTTCTTAAGAAATAGGTCGGTTTCGGGTATGGAGATCTATCATAAATATAACAAAGACTTCTCAAAAGTATTCTATTGACTTTCATGTTCTTTTCTCATAAGGATTTTTGTACATTCTCATGGAAATTACTAATGAACTGAATCCACAAAAAAATTGGGACTTTCCTTTTCATTTGATTATCTCATTTGGATAATTTATTATGGTGGAAAACATTGAGCTCTATCAAATGGAGTTGATCCAAAGCTTCCCAAATAATGAATCTCTTTCAGTAAAGGCGGACAGAAATGGCAGAGAGTTACAAGAATTTTGGATGTATCAAAGATTTTTTAGTCCATCCATGGAGACTCGATTTGCTCTTTGGTAGAGAGATTTAGTTTAAGCATTTAAAAAGTTCTTATGATCTTGTCTAACTTATTCTAGAATGCGTTTACCATGTTACTGTTTACTTCAGCCGTCGGAAGGCTATTCCAAGTATTTGCTATATTGTATGTAAAGATATTGCCTTATTGAGTGGTGTTGTATTTTTCAATTCCAGTTTGTATCCGTTACCTCTGGACTGATTTGTGCTAAGCGTGAATATATTGTTATACACTACATTTTTTATTCCCTTAAGAATTTTGAATTCCTCGATTAACTGTCTCCGTAGTCGTCGAGTTTGTAGATCAATTAAGTTCAAACGTTCCATCCTCCTGTAACCAAATTGCCGTAGTCTTAGAAATAGTTTGGTGATCCTATCTTTAGCTGCTTCCAGTCTATCTTTATCCATCTGAATACTTGGAGCCATGAATTGGACTCGGTATTCTAGATGGGGTCTTATTACGGATGTTTGCAGCTGTGGCACAGTGTCTTTCTTTCTGTATAAGAATTGTCTCTTCATATAGCCTATTAGTTTTTGTGCTCTCTTTTCAGCTTTTATGCCCTATTTGGTGCACTTCAAATCCTTGCTGATAATAATACTGGGATCTTTCTCATGTTCCACACACTTTCTATTCCATTACCCAGCAGTGAGTAATCTGACAGTGGCTTATTGTAACCTATGTGCATGACTTTTACATTTCCCACAGTTGAAAGGCATTTGCTAATTTCTGGACAATTTTTCTAGCTTCATTAGACTCTCTCTTAAGGCTTCTACGTCTTCTGAGTTTGCAGGATTTTTGCCTAATTTAGTATCGTTAGCAAATTTGGGTATTCTTCTTTTAATCCTAAATCTATGTCGTTAATGTAGATCAGAAATAGCAATGGACCAAGGATAGATCCTTGCAGTACTCCACTTGTAACAGCTGGCCACTCTGAAGCTTCTCCATTGGTTACAACTCTCTGTTTTCTGTTTGTTAGCCAATCTTCGATTCATTCAGCTGACGCATCAATGATGTCTAGTACTCTAATTTTGACAATTAATTTTTATGAGAAACTTTGTCAAAAGCCTTTTGAAAGTCTAGGTATATGACCTCTATTGTCCTGCTTTTGTCATAAATGATAAACATGTGGAAAAAATCCAAAAGATTTGTTACACATGATCTCTTTTATCTAAAACCATGTTAGCCGTCTATCAAAAGACTTTTTCTCTATATGCTCTACTATTGAATCTACAGTAATACCTCGACATACGAGTGTCCCAACATACAAGAAAAATGTGAGATACGAGGATACGAAACGGTTCCCTATGCGACCGCTAGGTGGCCGAGCGTGCGAGAAGCTGCTCACGAAGACAGCATCGCTCGCTCTTTCCCGTCGGATCTCTATCGTGTAAAGTTATCTCTGAGCATCGGCCGCAGTGTTTGCATTATTTACGTGTTTTTTGCGTTAATCAGTGCAGAATTAAGTGAATAAGCAATGGGTTCAAAGCAAACAAGTGCAAATAAGGGTAGTGAAATGAAAAAGCGTATGATGACAATCAAAATAAAGCATGAAATAATTGAAAAACATGAGAGTGGTGTACAAGTGACTGAGCTGACTTGCCAATATGAGAGGAGTACATCAAAACTATGAACCATCCTAAAGCAGGAGGATGTTATAAACAAGGAAATCAGGGACATGGTAGCGAGGTGGCAGGGGTTTTCTGAATTTATGGAAAAGAGGCAACCAGACAAGCTGGTGTGTGGTCGTGCCTGAGCCTTTTGTGACGACACTTGTGTACGTCATTTTCGTAACATTTTGAAGGGGAGACAAAAGCAAACATCCCTAGATAGGTTCCTTTTGAAAAGGCCGGCAAAAAGTGAAGGTGAAAACGAGTTAAAAAGAGAAGCAAAAAAAGCCAAGCCTGAAGAAGAAAAGTAAAAAAATGAGAATGAAACTAAATATTATAATTAAGTTTAGTGTAACGTAAGATTAACATTTATTTCTAAGTGTGTGTACAGTAAGTTAATTTCATTTAAGTTAAATTTAAAGTTTAAGTTATGTTACATAGAGTTACAAAAGTGTAATGTACCAAATGTGTTGCCATCCAGTCTCTATCCTCCCCTTTCTCTCTCACTCCTCCTGTGCACACACCACTGTTAGCTGCTACCGTTTGTCTCGAAGGTAAGAACTCCACAATAATGTCACATTTTATTGCAGATCATAACCAGTACATAGATATCTGTCATTTTTTTGAGTGTAGGTTGTGAATTAGAACAATTAAAAACATGTTTTTTCCACTGTAATATACGGTTTTAGGTGATTTTCAGAGAGTGGGAACTGATTGATTTGTTTTAGTTATTTTATATGAAAAAACATTGATCCGGGATACGAGCGAACTGACATACGAGTTCGGGTCCCGGAACGCAGTAAGCTTGTAATTCAAGGTATTACTGTACTATAATTGATTAGAAAATTTTTCTAGGCATGGAAATTAGACATATATACTGGTTTGTAGTTGCTAGGTTCTTCTTTTGGCTCCTTCTTGTAGATTGGAGGCACATTGCCTAGTTTCCATCATTGTGGTGCCTTTTGTACAAATATGGGGTTTTCTCTTCTTCTAGTTCTCTAGTCGGTCAAACTTCTCTTCTGTGTCTGCAACCAGTACAGTATCATCCGCAAACAACAACTTATTTACCTCCCATTCATGATCATTCTCGTCTACCAGTTTTAATCCTCGTCCAAGCACTCGAGCATTCACCTCTCTCACCACTCCATCAACATACAAGTTAAACAACCACGGCGACATCACACATCCCTGTCTCAGCCCCACTCTCACTGGAAACCAATCACTCACTTCATTTCCTATTCTAACACATGCTTTACTACCTTTGTAGAAACTTTTCACTGCTTGCAACAACCTTCCACCAACTCCATATAACCTCATCCCATTCCACATTGCTTCCCTATCAACTCTATCATACGCTTTCTCCAGATTCATAAACGCAACATGTGTACACCTCCTTGCCTTTTGCTAAATATTTCTCGCAAATCTGACTAACTGTAAAAATCTGATTCATACAACCCCTACCTCTTCTAAAACCACCCTGTACTTCTAAGATTGCATTCTCTGTTTTATCCTTAATTACAATACTCATGCACATCTCCCTAATGACAGAGATTAATGGCAGCCAGTAATAAATGAGAGTAATGACGGACAGTAATGGAGGAGAGTAATGGCCGCCAGTAATAGCGGATAGTAATGGTGGAGAGTAATAGCGGATAATATTGTCGGATGGTAATGGCGGCGATTAATAGCAGATAGTAATGGCGGAGAGTAAAGTGAAGTAAATATATCAGTACAGATTTTGCTGATAACAATAGCCTATTACGTCTTTGTACATTTTCCTTTTCTGGTATGAGGTTATAAAACATCAGAAAAATGGAATTTGATGAATCACTGAGTATCATCGTACATGAAATGGTCCTGGAAGATGTAAACAAACATCTATTTGTTTGTTTACTTATGATTTCCTGTAAATAATCAAGTAATTTGGTTATCTAAGATTTTGGATGTTATCAGGGCAAAACTAGAAGTTATTTCATTCGTACTGCTGATGGATTATTCTGGAATAATTAATAAAAACTCAGATAATAAATCTGCTTTATTATTATTACTATTATTATTATTATTATTATTATTATTATTATTATTATTATTATTATTATTATTATTATAAATCAGAATAAATTTTGTTCGTAGCGTAATATCATGTTCTTCTTCTTCTTCTTCTTCTTCTCCTTATTATTATTATTATTATTATTATTATTATTATTATTATTATTATTATTCGATACCTGAATGGAGGATATAATTACTTATTACCTTTAACATTTTAACTTATAAAAGCGAATCTAATTTTCTAAACCTGACTCCAGAAATATATTATTTGGCGAATATGAAAAAAAGAAGAAAAAAAAAACAGAATTTCACTTATGATAGAAGCATATATAATGAAAAGTTATTTTTTGAAATCCAGGTCTGAGTAATCCTCTTTGATTAGATATTCCCTAATATATATATATATATATATATATATATATATATATATATATATATATATATATATATATATATATATATATATATATATATATATATATATATATAAATAGATTTTTTCCTATAGGTCTTATTAGAGGAAGATTATATCTAATAATGGATGATATACACAGAAATGACTAATTGCTTTACTTTATTGAGAAAGAGAAATGTGTTTTTTTTTAACAACTTACACTAAATACTGGCCATATTTGAATTGAAATACGGAAATGAACTAATATTTCCTGAATATGGATGAATCTATAAAAGATTTGAAATCACGAATCATTCAACCTACTCTCTACAAAATACCTTTCTTCTTTCTCAGATCAAATGATATAAAAGCACAATAATTGGGGAAATAATCAAAGAATAGCGAAATAAATAAGGGCAGGCAATTGCTCACTATTCAGTAAGCAATTGCCTGCCCTTAATTTGAAACTAATTCCCATAAACGCCCCAACTATCGGCTCACTCTTCCAAGTCAAGGATAAGATCACCCCCCTGTTTGACTCCGGTGTCGTTTATAAGTATAATTGTCCGAAATGTGATCTTGGCACTTACATCGGTTGCACCAGGAGGCTACTAAAAGTCCGAATTTCCTCTCATCAGGGAAATAGCTATAGAATGGGTTGTCGACTATCAAATCCAGAACAATTTAACATAAGAAATCACAGTAAAAGTTGCAAAACACACATAGATACCAGTTATTTTAATATAATAGGAAGAACCCGACATATAGACGAACTAACCCCCTTGAATCAATAATGATTAAGCTAACTGTACCTTCTCTTAACCACCAGTCGTCTTCCACCCAATTTTTTATTGCCTAATGACCTGTTGTTTTGTTTACACTCCCTTCCATAACAATTTTTCGTGTCAGTTCTCCTTACGCTACCGCTGTGGGTAGGTGTCTTGTTCGTTCTATTATTATTATTATTATTATTATTATTATTATTATTATTATTATTAATATTATTATTATTATTATCATTATTATTATTATTATTATTATTATTATTATTATTATTATTATTATTATTATTATTATTATTATCATTATCATTATTATTCCCAAAAGTAAAAGACAATGCGAAGACCAAATATCTGATGGCTATTAAATAAAAAAAAAGTTATCGAATATAGATATAAAATATAAATATATAAAATATAAAAAAGAGTAATTCTAAAGGCTTTAACCTTATATAACGCATTTACGACACCATGCAAATGGTGTACGAAAACGAATAAAACCAAAACTGACCGTAAAAGAGGAAAAAACAGATCTTGCAGGAAATTGCAGAAATTGCAATAAAAGGGATAGAAAAGGATTTTCCAGAATTGGTTTATTTGCAAGACCTTTTCGTTACTTTCTCGAAGGTTACTAGATATATAAAACGATATATCTTTCTTTTTAAGAGATATATATATATATATATATATATATACAGAGAGAGAGAGAGAGAGAGAGAGAGAGAGAGAGAGAATTTGAATGGAGAAAATCTTTAAATTTTTTCGAGTGAAAGAAAGGGATAGATTCTCTCTCTCTCTCTCTCTCTCTCTCTCTCTCTCTCTGTCTCTCTCTCTCTCTCTCTCTCTCTCTCTCTCTCTCTCTCTCTCTCTCTCATTAAAGCATTCACTATTTTTCGCCAAAATTAAAATTTGTAGGGTTGATCAGTTCTGCCAAAGATTCAATAAAATATGATATCCAAGCTGAATTCAATCTATTTCATATTACTTTAGTGTGATAATAAAGGGATATTCTTTGTTAATCATAGATCCAGTGCTAATTTCTTTATCTTAAATCCCAAAAAAGAAATTTTGAAATTTCCACACTCTGAAAAACGTTTAGAGAACCTCGTCTCTTTCCTTATTTCTTTCATTGGCTTTCTTACAAGAAACGGCCAATAGGGTAAAGCGAAGTCTTATTCCTCTTGTTGCAAGGAATAGAAACTCCGTTCATGTGAACAGTTTTGTTTTTGCTCTGTTGAATATAATGTGAAAATTGTGTGGGAATTTCATTTGATTTTTTATAAATTATTAGAAGACCGAAAATGAATCGTAAAATTAAAGATACTTTAACAAGCAGTGAAAAGATTTAGATCTTGTAAGAGAATGTTGAGGCAACATGCTAATTAGTGAAGAACAAATGTTTAAAGTTAGGGAAAAATGTGAAAAAAATTCAACTGAAGATCTGGTCAGAGAATGTTGAGGCAACATCCTAATTACTGAAGAGGAAATATTGAAAGTTGAGGGAAAAATGTGAAGAAATTCGAAAATTCGAAGTAAAGAATGATAGGGAACGGATTTAGGTATTTAAAGTCAATTAACCTTAAAAAAAAAAAGGTGTGATATAAAGGTGTAATAGACCTTGAATCACTTTTGACTCTTGCGTTT
Organism: Palaemon carinicauda; assembly: GCF_036898095.1. Classification (NCBI taxonomy): domain Eukaryota; kingdom Metazoa; phylum Arthropoda; class Malacostraca; order Decapoda; family Palaemonidae; genus Palaemon; species Palaemon carinicauda. Next base: position 33,504,254 of record NC_090756.1, on the reverse strand, counting down.
TTGAAGACTTTATGATATAATTGAAAATACGAAAAACACAGAATATTCCTATAATAGAAATCCAAAATTCTTTTGCAGGTTGTGAAATCCATGTTATAGAGAGTACTATCCATCACGAATTCTTTTAAAAATTACTTAGTTCCAGGAAAAGCTCAAATCATTCCAGCATTGTTCCAGTCCATTAAAAACGCACCTACTTCCCTATCTTAGCTCGTTGTCTTATTTGAGAGTAAAATAGAAATTTGTTCACGAACAAAATTGAAAGTCTCCCATTGCAATATGAGACAGATTTTGTTTCCTGATGAGGGACAGTTTGCTTCTTAAGAAAAAGATCAGTTTCGGATATGGAGATCTATCATAAACATAACAAGGACTCTCTACCAAAAGGATTCCATTGACTTTTAAGTTCTTTCCTCATAAGGACTTTTATGCATTCTTATGGAAATTACCAATGAACTGAATCCAAAAACAAATTGGGACCTCCTTTTCATTTGATTGTCTCCTTTCGATCATATATTTTGGTGTAAAACATTGAGTTCTGTCAAATAGAGTTGATCCAAAGCTTCCCAAACAATGAATTCCTTCCAGTAATGGAGAAGAGTAATGGCACATAGGACTGGCGAAGAGTAATGGCAGGCAGCAATGGCCGATAGTAATGGCGGAAAGTAATGGTAAACAGGAATGGTGGGTAGTAATGACGAAGAGTAATGGCGGACAGTATAATAGAGTAAATATATTAGTACAGAAATTGATGGTGACAATAGTCTATTGCGTCTGTGTACATTTTCGTTCTCCAATATAAGGTTATGAAACTGCGGAGAAATGGAATTCGATGAATCACGGAGTATCACAGTACAGAATGTTTGGGGAAGATGTAAACAAACATCTACGTGTTTGTTTTCTTTGGATTTCCTGTAAATAAACAAGTAATTTGATTATCTAACATTTTGGATGGTGTCATGTCAAAACTAGAAGTTATTTCATTCCTATTCCTGATGGATTATTTGGAAATAAGTAATATTAATTTAAATAGTTAATTTGCTTCGTTGTGTAATATTATTATTATTATTATTATTATTATTATTATTATTATTATTATTATTATTATTATTATTATTATTATTATTATTATTATTATTATTATTATTGTAATAAATCCAAATAATAAATTTGATTGGTAGCGTAATATAATCTTCTTCTTCCTCTTCTTCTTCTTCTTCTTCTTCTTCTTCTTCTTCTTCTTCTTCTTATTATTATTATTATTATTATTATTATTATTATTATTATTATTATTATTATTATTATTATTTGATACCTGAATGGAGGACCTAATTAGTTTATTACCTTCAAAAGTTTAACTTACAAAAGCAAATCTAATTATCCGAATCTGATACCAGAAATATATTAATTGGACGAATATGAAATAAACAAAATTCACCAATAAGAGAAGCATAGATAATGAAAACTTATTTTTCGAAATCAAGAACTGATAAATCCCCTTCGATTAGATATTCCTTGAAATATGTATATAAAAAGATGAGAATTTTTCCTAAAAGTCGTATTAGAGAAGGATTATGTCTATTAATAGATGATATACACAGAAATGACTAATTGCTTTACGTCATTGGGAAACTGAAATGTATAGATTCAGACTTGGAGACCAATATTTTACTTATTTTAAACAACGTGCAATAAATATCGGACATATCTTAATTGGAATGCTGAAATAAACCAATTATTCTTACATATATATGAATCTATAGAAGATTTTAAATCACATATCATCGACTTATTTGAATGGAAATACGGGAACGAACCAATTATTTTTTAATTTATGTGAGTCCATAAAAGAATTTAAATCATACGACATTGACACATTTGAATTGAAAAATGGAAATAAACTAATTTTTCTTGAGTATATATGAATCTATAAAAGAATTTAAATCACATATCATTGGCACTCTACAAAATACATTTTTTAATCTTTAGATCAAAGTATTTAAAAAGATTGATAAAAAAATAAGGAAGTAAATAAAAAAAAAAAAAGCGTTGAAGTTATAATCTCCAAAAGGCATAATCCTCTTGCGAAATGTTTCGATTTAATGCCCTTTATCAAAGGAGATACGTGTTTTGAAAAAGAAATAAATAAATAAATAAAATATTGCCACAAATGCACATTTTTACATTTGTTTAAGAACGATGGAATCCATTAAATGTTTATAGAAAACGTAAAGTTTTCAGGAAAATTTCTTTTAATAAACTTCAAGGTACATAGGAAGTTGTTGATATAAAGAAATCTTAAACTTTGCTCAAAGATAAAGTTTTGTCCATTTATTTTTTCTTCTTTATTAAAAAAATGTGGTTTTATTAATACAATAATTATCTTTCTTTTCGTGCTGATCATGTACCGCACGGAGAGAGCGAGAGATAAAATAACGTTCGCATTTTAGTGTATGAACTTGTATGAAACACGTACAGTACAATCCATTTGAGCCTAGAGGTAGCTTTAAACATAATAACATTAACATGTTACTGATTGCAAAATGAATATTGGTTCCATATATCACTGTAAGATAAGGGAAAGGGAAATACAATTGATATTTGGCACGAATGAATTATAGAATCCTTTGTATTTTCCCCTCAGTATTTGAGGCCTCTGAAATGTGTAGTCGACACTATTCATTACCTACCCTTTATAATGATTTTATTTCATTTGATGGTCACTAATCCTCAGCAGGAGCAAAACAATGTCCCAAAGATTAAAAATTCTAGCCATTGTTTTCTAGTCTTAGGTAGTGCCATAGCCTCTCTACCATGGTTTTCCCCTGTCTTTTAGTAGAGTTCTCTTGCTTGAGGGTACTCCCAGGCACACTATTCTATGTTATTTCTCTATCTATTGTTTTTCTTATAGTTTATATAAGGAAGATCTGATCTAATGTTATTGCTCTAAAAATATTTTGTTTTAATGGTTCATTTCTTCTCTTCTTCGTCACTGGGCTATTTTTCCCTGTAGGAGCCCTTGGCCTTATAGCTTCCTGCTTTTCCAAAAAAGGGTTATTGTAGCTTAGCTCGTAATAACAATAATAATGATTACCTTCCAGGGGTTGATTTCTGGAATCAGTTGAATGTGAAGAACCGTATGGGGAATTTCCTAAACCAAAGATAAGATATAGCATTAAGATATATTATTAATATATAGTATCAAGATATATTGTTAATGTATATTATTAGGATAAATTGTTAGGATATAATATTAAGATATATTTTTAAGGTATAGTATTAAGATATAATATTAAGATATAGTATTAAGGTATAGTAAGATAGGTTCTGTTCCCCAGCCTCCGACCACAAAATTCTGATGTTTAGTCGATGCTACTAAATTACCACGTTATTTAATTTGCCGCTAAGTAGGGCTATGCTTTGGGAAACTCTTGTTAGAATTACAGTATGCCAGTGGTAGTCATAAAATTATCCCACAAGCATTTAAATATAGATGCATATATATATATATACATACATGTATATATATATATATATATGTGTGTGTGTGTATATATATATATATATATATGTACACACACACACACACACATATATATATATATAAATATATATATATACATATGTATATATATATATATATACATATATATATATATATATATATGAATATATATATATATATATGTGTGTGTGTGTGTATATATATATATATATATATACACACATATATATATATATATATGTACACACACACACACATATATATATATATATATATAAATATAAATATAAATATAACTATAAATATAAATAATTATATATATATATATATATATATATAGATATATATATATATATATATATTACGACTAGCGAATTACGTAAATTTCGGAGCTCCCAAACTCACCTGCTGTATATTACATAATATGATACTCAATAGAAAAATACCCTCGAGCTCTGAGAATAATACACAACTCCAGATAATAATATATATGAACACTGAATATATAAAGGTCTCTTTATTTTACACTCAAAACTAAACCAGATGATTACTTTGCTTTTAACGGAAACTATACTTAAATCAACCTCTTACTTCTGGTCTTAGTCAGGGAATACGAGCAAAGCAAACTTTAAAAAAGTAAATATATTCTATGAAAAATCAACACTTCAAAATTAACACCAAAATTAAATCACTCGAAATGTTAAATCTAACCGAAACATTCTACTTAGACAAAAAGGAAGTCACTTTAAAAAAATTATACAATCACTTTTTTTCTAGAAATTAATTTATAGAAATATGTAATTCCGACCATTGATTAATGAATAAATGACAATTTAACATTTACAGAAAATCAATTAGAATTACACTTACATATACTTAACTGGTGTTCTAATATCATTAGGCTCACACAAGGTTACCGAATGGCGAAGCAAAATAAATACACTACACTGTTTAACCTAATCTCACAGGGCCAGTTGAAAAATTTATACTCTAAAATGTACTTACATTAACTCACTACACTTTTAACTTAGACACACAATAATATCACCAATGTTTGAACAACACTATACACGGTATATGTTGGAGAGAAATCAGGATCACGTTTGAGAGAAAAACACTATTCTCGTAAGAGAGCAGTTATGTAGTGGCTGGAGAGAGGACTGGCAGACGTTGACTCTTTTATGGGGGTAGACTGGATCTCCTTTGCTTCCTATCCATTGCTAGGCCCTTATAAATTAACTTAAATCATTATAGTAACTTCTAGTAAATCATTCTTTTGGCGTGGGGAAATGACTCTAGTAGCGTAATGTTGCCAACTTAGCAATATGAAGACGGGTACTACCGTCTCTTTCAAGGCAACCCTCACAGCTAAATCTGTCCACTTCCTCTCATAACATGAGAAAAAAAGGATTCATTTTCATTCTAGAATTTTCATGCCTCTTCCAACCACGTGGAAACATGATGCATTCCCTAGCATGTGTGTCATACAGCAGGCGTTTTAACAAGGTCACATAAGACTTCATAAAAAACTGTGAAATGAAAATTTAAATCTTTAATAATAATGTAAATTTACAGATACGGAACTGAATGAAAAGACAATTAAATTAAGGACAATAGTTTTATATAATTTACATACATTACTTAATCCTACATGAGTGGAACTCACCTTACGAGCTGGCTATATATCTCTTAAATACACAAATAAAATATGTGAATAAATATTCTACTATCATGAAAATCAGCTTTGTAAGAATATATATATATATATATATATATATATACTTCTGTATCTACATGTCTGCATGTGTGCTTGTGTATTTACGTCCATGGATAAATCAACACACGAATTCATAGATCATAATTCAGATATAAGAGTGGCCATGTTATTCAACACGGCCATTGTAATAGCAAAGCCAACCAACCAAAGCTTTGTTCATTCTAAAATGATTAAATATTCCGGTGGTCGAGTCAGCCGCTTGACCTCCTATGATATTGGTCTCTCATTAACAAATGCTTTGTGTAACTCTCGAAAAAAAAAAAGAAATTTATTAATACAGCAGCAGTTTGGGGAGTGATGCTTACGACTAATTATGGCATTATATTAATAAGACACTATTATTTCTTTTTTAGAAATGAATTAACGATGAGATACTATTATGCTGTTGGATTTATGGTATGAATGAGTTGAGCTTAATTGCGGTATCTGGCAACAATGCATGGTAGAGTTACCAGTCGTAATTAGGTGTTTTTTTTTTTCTTTGTAATTTTTTCCGACACATAAACAAACAGATGAGTAATCTCGTCAATTAGGATTGGCGGATTAATATGCTGGTGGTTGACGCATGTACATATGTACACACTCATATATATGTGTATGTATGTATGTAAGTGATTGAGTAACTTCAACCGTGTTTGGCAATTGACGTCTGGTTAGGCCACGTCCCCAACTCCATGTCGGGTATGTTCATTACTTAAATTCATGAAAAAATATATTATTTGTGTCTTCTGTTTTTTATCATAATTAAAAATTACTGAAACTTTTATATAATGAGCTAGCTGATAATTTGATAAAAAATATAATATTATTTTAGAAATATCCTTAGGGAAATGTATCTTTTATTGAGCGAAATGGCAAAATGTTTCGTCTTTATAAAGGTAAGAGTTTCCAGTTGGTGACCATTGAACGAAAATCAATGAAATCAAGGCCAAGGAATTTTGCTATGTTCTGTACCTTATATGGAAATAAATATTTGAAATAAAGGCTAAAAATTGAAATTTCTTTATTGAGTTATAAAGTCTGATTTGTGTAAAAAGATGAATTTTTATATTATTCCATGAATAATGAATACAAATAAACAGAAATAAAATTTAAATTAAATATATATTTCAAATAATCTTATCTAGACACAATCTTCTCTCTCATTTCATCGTAACACAGTCTTAAAATAGTTTTCTCTCTCTCTCTCTCTCTCTCTCTCTCTCTCTCTCTCTCTCTCTCTCTCTCAGACAACACGTTTTTTGCCAATCTTTAATTTCAGCGATTCTGCTGAGCCTTAATGGCCTACGTTTTCGTAAAGTTTAGATCCAGCAAAATCTTTCTTGTGAACAAACAGAGAAGAGTGAGAAGGTTCTAATGTGAATCTCAGATGTGTAATGTATTAAGAAAGTTCTGATTCTCTGTCAACTCTTGAAAGAAAACCTTTTTTTTTTTTTTATAACAATCATTTTGATATTTTGTGAACTTTATTCGCTAGCTTTTAATCAGTGGATTGTAGTGGTCTATTGGAAGCGTTCCTGCCTGGTGATTGCCGAAGTTTGGTTCGAGTCCCGTTCAAACTCGTTAGTTCCTTTAGTGTCTGTAACCTCACCTCATCATTCCACTGAGCAAAGTGGGAGCGTTTGGGGAGAGTCTGTAGGTCTACCTGCTGAGTCATCTGCAGCCATTGCCTGGGCCTCCCTTATCCTAGCTTTGATGGAGATAGCGCTTGGGGGCTGATCATAAGTACATATGGTCAGTCTCTACCGCATTCTCCTACCTTCTAGGAAAATGTCACTGCCCATTGTCTCCGGCATTCATGAGCGACCTTTAAACCTCTAACTAATTAGCTATATAATAATAACTAGCATCCAGTGCTTTTCAAAGTTTCATCTCGGGCTCAACTACATTTCCTGTACATAGTGGTAATAATAATAATAATAATAATAATAATAATAATAATAATAATAATAATAATAATAATAATAATAATAATAATAATAATAATAATAATAATAATAATAATATCGAAATGAGGAAAGGAAATAAGGAAGTAGATGAACTATATTAAAGGTAATGGATAAAGCATATAAAATATCTAAAGGTCAGTAAAAACCTTTTAATAGATCTCTTCATTTATAAATCACGAAGAGAGATTCATGTCAGTCTGTTGAACATCAAAACATTCGCTGCAAGTTTCAACTTTCGATGGATGTTTCCCCTAAACTTTGGATCCTATAAACTCAAGTTGCTTCTTGAAAAACTCTTATTCAATCATCACCTAATCATATTCATCAGTAACTGTAGCTACTTGATAATTTAAGGACCTTTTGATTTATAATCATTATTCACTTTAATGATGACCCTTACGATTGCAAATAGGTGTCGATTATCTCAGACAGGTGGCGTTCATTGAGACAGATTGGAGCCATGAGTCACTCGGAAGAGCAGTCATTATATATTATTATTATTATTATTATTATTATTATTTATTATTATTATTATTATTATTATTATTATTATTATTACTGGCTAAGCTACAACCTTAGTTGGAAAAGCAGGATGCTATAAGCCGAAGGGCTCAAACAGGAAAAATTGCATAGAGAGTAAAGGGAATGAGGGATTAAATAAACTACAATAAAAGTAATGAATAGTTGAAATATAATGTTTTAATGCAACTGTAAAGAATCAACCACACAATGCAGTTATAAAACCCTGTGTATTTGTACATAAATAATATATATAAGTATATATATATATATATATATGTATATGTATATATATAGGTATATATATATATATATATAGGTATATATATATATATATATAGGTATAAATATATAAATATATATATATATATATATATATGTATATATATATATATATATACCTATATATATATATATATATATTTTATATATATACAGAGAGAGAGAGAGAGAGAGAGAGTGTATATATATATATATATACACACATATATATATATATATATATGTATATATATATATATATATATCGCTATATATATATATATATATATAAATATATATGTATATATATATTTATATATATATATATATATATATTAATATATATATATAAATATATATGTATATATATATATATATATATAGAAAATATATATATATAAATATACATATATATATATATATATATATATAATATATATATATACATATCTATAAATTACACACACACACACACACACACACACATATATATATATATATATATAAGCTCCAGATAGCTATCACGTTAACAGGAAAACTACATTCACGCTTCTCTATTTATTATTTGAAATTGAAACAAATTTAATATGCATTTTAATGTACATGATTTGTTACAAAAGCTTCACAAAATTTCATGACAAAGCTCACAGAGAGAGAGAGAGAGAGAGAGAGAGAGAGAGAGAGAGAGAGAGAGATATAGAAGATGAAGTTGAATATTGCTAATATTGTCGATGGCTGTGCATTATTGGCTATTTAACTGCAACAAGGTTTTAGTATATGCAGATGATGCTACTCTCTTTGCGTTATAGTTCCATCCTTGTTTTAGGACTATTGGTTTCTGAATCCATTGATAGAGATGTAACTAAATGTATATTATAGCCTAGTGAAATACAATAATAATAATAATAATAATAATAATAATAATAATAATAATCATAATAATAATAATTATTATTATTATTATTATTATTATTATTATTATTATTATTATTATTATTATTATCCAAGCTACTACCCTATTTGTAAAAGCAGGATGCTATAAACCAAAGGGCTCCCACAGAGAAAAATAGCACAGTGAGGATGCTGTAACGTCCCTGACTAGTGAACGCCACTCTGGGGTTCCAGTCCCCGTTCAAACTCGTTAGTTCTTTTGGTTGCTGTAACTTCACCATCCTTGTGAGCTAATGATGGGGCTGTTTTTTGGGGGAGCCTATAGGTCTATCTGGTGAGCCATCAGCAACCATTGCCTGGCCCTCCTTGGTCCTAGCTTTGGGGGAGAAGAGGCTTGGGCGCTGAACATATGAATATATGTATATAGTCAGTCTCTAGGGAATTGTTCTGTTTGATTGGGCAGTGTTACTGTTCCTTGCCTCTGCCGTTCACTTGCGGCCTTTAAACATTTAAGCTGGATGTCTGTTCCGTGCATTTGCTAGTTTGAATGTAATGAAATTACCACACTGAGTGGTGTTGTATCTTTTCAATTCTAGTTTGAGAGAGAGAGAGAGAGAGAGAGAGAGAGAAGAGAGAGAGAGAGAGAGAGAGAGAGAGAGAGTGAGAGAGAGAGAACTAATTCAAAACTTAACTGATGAACTGATTCCCAAAAAAAAATTTTGTCGAAAATACCAGTTTGAAAGTGGCTACTTCTCTCAGAAAGACACCAACTTATATCAAAAGTTCTTTTGCAACCTACTCCTCTGTGTCCTTCTTGCCCCGAAAGACTCAGATACCGTCCTCTACTGTAAATGTCATACTGGATTTGAATTAGTATAGATATGTAAAAAAAAGCATTAAGAATGATATTGATTCTATCTTCTATAATATATTTCTTATTGGTATTCATTTGACCTACGTAAGTTACCTAATCAAAAAACAATTAAAAATCTCATATAAAATTATATGCTTAAATATTTCCCTTTATTGGAATATTTTGTAAAATAATAATAATAATAATAATAATAATAATAATAATAATAATAATAATAATAATAATAATAATAATAATAATAATAATAATAATAATAATTTGTTAATTTCAATAATACATAAGAAACAGAAATCAAGATTGTTAAGAAACAAGAGAAAACTCATGAAATTCTAATTTTAGCTTTTTTCGTCTATGGAAACATTCGTAAAATAGAACGAATAATAGAAAAATTATATCAAATTGTTATAAATCATCTAAGAAATCTCTTTTAAATAGAAATTTCTTCCATAACCCCAGAAGAAGATCTTTCCAAATCTCTCACCAAATGATTTCTCATTCCCAAAACCCATTAAACTCGTCCCATATATGTGTGGTCCCTCCTTTATGGTCGAAGCTTCCTTTCTGATGATCAGTTTTTCTCTGTCAATTGTACAATTTGTCTTATTTTATGGCATCTCAAAAAACGTGAATAGAAAAATTGTAACTGTTTATGAAGACGTGGACATATTGCAGGAAACTCAGACATTGTTCTGTCATAGTAAGCATAACATATTGGCTGTTGAGCATGGACAGTGACATGTATATATATATATATATATATATATATATATATATGTATGTATATTTAAACATGTATTATTTATTATTATTATCATTATTATAGGTAGTAGGTTGGCCAGGGCACTAGCCACACGTTGAGATACTACCACCAGAAATTCATGGCGTCTTTTGACTGGCAAGACAGTACTACATTGGATCCTTTTCTCTAGTCACGGTTCATATCCCCTTTGCCTACACATAAACAGAATAGTGTGACCTATTCTAAACATATTCTCCTCTGTCCTCATACACCTGACAACACTGAGTTACCAAACAATTCTTCCTCACCCAAGTGGTTGCTGTACTGTGATTGTTCAGTCCTTTAGGTAAGGGTAGAAGAGACTCTTCAGCTATGGTAAGCAGCTCTTCTTGGAGAAGGACACTCCAAAATCAAACAATTGTTCTCTAGTCTTGGGTAGTGCCACAGCCTCTGTACTATGGTCTTCCACTGTCTTGGGTTAGAGTTCTCTTGCTTGAGGGTACTCTTGGGCGCACTATTCTATCCAATTTCTCTTCCTCTTTTTTGTTAAATTTATTTAGTTTATATAGATATCTATTTTAATGTTGTTACTCTTCTTAAAATATTTAATTTTTCATGGTTTCCTTCCTCACTGGGCTATTTTCCCTGTTGGAGCCCTGGGCTTAGATCACTCTGCTTATCCATCTAGGGTTTCAGCATTTAGCAAATAATAAAAATAATAATATTATTATTATTATTATTATTATTATTATTATTATATTATTATTATTATTATTATTTTATTATTATATTATTATTATTATTATTGTGAGCGTAAAAAATTGCTCACCCGAAAAATTAGAACAGAAATAGACACCTTTTAAAAGAGTATTTCTAAAAGCGTCTCTTGAAGAAATTCTTAAATACAAAAGCTGAAGGAACCTTTCTATGGCTTCAAACATATCCAAAAAGATTGGGACATTTAATGTCTACACTTTGTTTTTATTCACTGTTTACAAAAAGAGTTTTGATCTTTTCCACTCTAAGGCTTAACCCTTCTTTAAATGTACTCGAGTGTTGTAATATTATACGGACACGTACATACACGCACACATACACACACACACACACACACATATGTATATATATATATATATATATATATATATATTTGAAAGGTAAAATGCCACTTTTCTTAAAAAGAAAAGTATCTAGTCAGATGGTCCTACCAGTTTCAACTTATGCCTCGAAATTGGGAGCCTTACAAAAGCCATAGAACATGAAATAGTTACTACTCGGAGATCTATGGAAAGAATAATGATGGGAATAACACAAAGAGATACAAAAGAGCAACATGGATACGAGAGTAAACTAAATTAGAGTATATTCTAACAACAAGAAAGAAAAGGAAATGGATATAGGTAGGGCATATAAGGAGAAAGGCAGACAGTAGATGGACATTAAGAATAACAGAATGGGTTCCTAGATGATACAAATGAGTCAGGGGAAGGGAGAGAAGACGATGGATTAAGGAACCAAGGAGCTTTGCTTGTATAGACTGTCATAGAAAGACTATATATAAAAAGAAGGGTGTTGCCGTACGTGGGTCAGTCCCTTGTCGTGATCTAGACTAACTACGGCTGATGCGGATGACGATTCATATACAAATGTAGATGCACACATACCCATATGCATACATCTTCATATAAGTCACAAATACCTCTTAATATCTAATTCTCTCTTCTTCGAGATCAGAGATCCAAGGGGGAATTAATTTTATTACAATAGCTTCTGGTCGGCCGTGGATTCGAACTTGGACCAAAGAAACTGAGGCCAGTGATCTGTGATCTGTGGTCTTGAGGCGGAGATAATTCGATATTAAGAAGCATTTTGGGCTTACAAGAATATATGCATAAACACATTTAAATGTACAAAGTTATCATTATGCATAGAAATGTATAACATATATATATATATATATATATATATATATATATATTCATGAACCTCTCGCTAGAGGGGCGAATCAGCAAAAATGTGGTTAGTTTTTATGTCCACAAATGTGTCACTGTTTCACAAGAGAACATTGCAACGGCTGTTGTGACCTGCTGCTCGTTCTCTCCAAACGACACAACATTCCCCGGCAGATTGCAACACAGCAAAGATCCTCTTGTTCATAATTCAAATGTAACATCTCTATTTTTTACGTTCAAACTTATCATAATGTTTCGTTTTTAAGAGATAGAAGACTTTTTCTTTTTTTTTTCAAAAACTTTTATGGCATTTGGAACATTGAACTACTTGTGGGATTCCTTATCGTTGTGAAAGGGTTTGCGTATCGCCATGATCAGCAAAGCTGTACTAGTCAGGGCTAGGTTCGTTTGCCTAGAGCGATCAAACGAAAATCTCCCATGATCACAAATCCGAAGTGTCTAGCGTCATGATGATGACTGGCCAAATCCCGGACATGCAAAAAGACATGTCTGATGCCTGTAATGCAGTGGAATAGATGTTGTTGTATTTAAATTTTAGTTGAATAAAAGCATTAAGGTACAAAGTTTAGATTGAAAGTGTTGGTAGCGAGAGCCTTCTGATAATGAAGCCTGCTGATTGGTTGGTGTAGATTACCTTTGATTGATGCCAGACACCGCTATTTTGGAAGGACCAGAAAAGTTATGGTAATTAGTGTCCTATTGTGGACCTCAGTACCCGATTGATCAGTGGAAATGGATTTGAATCTCTCTCTCTCTCTCTCTCTCTCTCTCTCTCTCTCTCTCTCTCTCTCTCTATTTATCATAGTTTTAAAAATTAAGTTTTGAGAATTAAGTCTATATAGTTTCTTGTGTTTGAATCTGAGATGTTGTTAAGTATAGGATTAAGGCTACTAACTAACTATTTAGAAATGATACTTATAAATATAATTATAGACGTAACCGTTACTTGAGCCAAACCTCATTTACCGTAGTATTCAGAAGAAAGGCCTCGTAAATGCGTATAGAAATAATGAGAGTTTCGCTTCAAGTGAACAACAGCTGATTGCTCTTTCATTCTACACCCTGATGAGATCCATGATCTCTCCGAGTTCCATTCCAAATGAAGCTGAGTCGGGATATAAATATTCTGGTGATACCTACGTGCTGGGCAGACCCATAACTCCACGAAGTAGAGGAAGACCGAGACAAAGTAACTATGGCATCACACACGGAGCATTTATCCCATGCAAGAATACCACAATCCCCCAAGAACAAGCAATAGTGTAGACTACTGCAGAGTCTCGGCACAGGATATTCGAAGCAGTCGTTGAACGATGCTATTTTGGAGTTGACTCGATGATTCAAGAGTTCATAAAGGAAGACAATCACACCAACTAAGAAAGTACAGCGTATTAACTTTAGATATATATCCGATGAAAAGAAAGAGGAAGCCAATCCAAAGAAAAATAGAGGGGCACCCAGTAAAGCGTAGAAATTCACCATGGTGGCTTATTTCATGACCTTTTGCTCAACCTTGACCTTGACTTTTGACCTTAAAATGTGTTAATTGGCGTGGATTTTCATAAAAACAAATATGAACCAAGTTTGAAGTCCTCTGTGACAACGATGTCCAAACTTATGGCTGATTACGTGAATTGGACACTGCTTGACCGTGACCTTGATCATTGATCTTGACCTTCCAAATTTAAGCATTTTCCTGCTTTTAAACGTAATAGTTCATCCCTGTAAGTTTTATTACAATACAAATAAAATTGTGGCCAGGAAGCTGTTCACAAACAAACACACAAACAAACACATAACAGACAAACAAACACAAACAAGGGGTAAAACATAACCTCCTTCCAACTTTGTTGGTGTTGGTAAAAATGGCTCGCAACAAAAAATAAGGCAAAATAAATCTGTCTTATTAAATGGTTATATTCGAGGAATTGTTCACAACTTCCATCTTAGGTATTGCTTTCGTCATCATAACGGCGATGAAGTTGTTGAGTGTTGAAGAGTGGTTTCTTTATCAACTTCTACATTTTAATGATAAATGTTTCATGTATTTTGAAGTAATTAATGATGATGGAGTTAACAAACGTTATTCTTTATCTACTTTTATATCTATTTTTTTTTTAAATCTAATTTTTGTGAGCAATCAGTGTTGAGCGTTTATTCGTTTCCTTATTTCCTTTCCTCACTGGGCTATTTTTTTCCTGTTGGAGCCCTTTGATTTATAGAATCTTGCTTTTCAAACTAGTGTTTTTTAGCTTAGACAGTAATAATAATAATAATAATGATAATAATAATAATAATAATAATAATAATAATAATAGAGCAAAATCATACCATCTCGTAAATATATTCTGATATGTCACTCTTTGGATAGGATTTTATAATCTATCTATCTATCTATCTATCGTACCCACAACTTTAAAAATAAATTTTTAACGAACGATAAAAAAATTTATAGAACCGCGAAAATGCGCTTTAGGGAATAATATTCCCACCTCGCAAGTAATGAAATGAAAAGTAGTTCGCTAAGTAAGAATCTTCAATTAATTCTCTTCGATGAAAGTTAGTCATTTTCAGGATGACGATATATTTTTTCTCTCTCTCTCTCTCTCTCTCTCTCTCTCTCTCTCTCTCTCTCTCTCTCAGCCCCAAACGATAATCTTGAGGAAAGTTGGTGAGGTGAGGGGGTGGGGAGAGGGCGATTAGTCTCCCCCTCTCCAACCACACTAGTGTACAGCCCCATTTTCTTGTGAATGTGTAATACTAAGTGGTGGGAAACGAGAGAGAGAGAGAGAGAGAGAGAGAGAGAGAGAGAGAGAGAGAAATTACCATTATTATTATTATTATTATTATTATTATTATTATTATTATTATTATTATTATTATTATTATTATTATTATTATTGTTATTATCATCATTTTGGTAAGGGTAGAAGAGGCTCTTTAGCTATGGTAAGCAGCTCTTCTAGGAGAAGGACACTCCAAAATCAAACTATTGTTCTCTAGTCACCGGTAGTGACATAGCCTCTGTACCATGGTCTTCCACTGTCTTGGGTTAGAGTTCTCTTGCTTGAGGGTACACTCGGGCACACCTATTCTATCCTATATCTCTTACTTCTGTTTTCAAAGTTTTATTGCTTATATAGGAAATATTTATTTTGATATTGTTACTCTTCTTTAGATATTGTATTTTTCCTTATTTCATTTCTTCACTGGACTATTTTCTCTGTTGGAGCCCTTGGGCTTATAGCATTCTTTTTCCAACTAGGGGTGTAGTTTAGCAAGTAA
Organism: Palaemon carinicauda; assembly: GCF_036898095.1. NCBI lineage: Eukaryota > Metazoa > Arthropoda > Malacostraca > Decapoda > Palaemonidae > Palaemon > Palaemon carinicauda. The sequence continues at coordinate 33,488,481 of NC_090756.1, read as the reverse complement.
TAATAATAATAATAATGATAATAATAATTTTATTATTATTTTTATCATTATTATTATCATCATTATTATTATTATAATTATTATTATTATTTTTATTATTATTATTATTATTATTATTATTATTACTATTATTATTATTATTATTATTATTATTATTATTATTACTTGCTAATCTACAACCCTAGTTTGGAAAAGCAGGATTCTTTAAGCCCGAGGGATGTAACAGGAAAATAGCCGAGTGAGGAAAGGAAATAAGGAAACTACAAGAGAAGTAACGAACAATTAAAATAAAATAATTCAAGAACAGTAACAAAATTAAAATAAACAATAAAAACCTAAAAGAAAATAAGTTGACGTATTGGATTTATCTTTGATACCTTACAATGTAAAAAAAATTTAATTGTCAAGTTTTCTGATAATACTGTGTTAGAGGTAATTAAAATTATAATCATATTGTGTATAAAAGATTGCCAATTTGAGATGAATGGGAATTTTTATCCACAATAATTTAGTATGGGAAACCCCTTATCTATAGTGTCAATGGGAAACTCCTTATCTGTAGTATCAATTGATAACTCCATATCTACAGTATCCATATTGACAGGTCAATTATTAAAAAAAATATATGAATAAAAAAGGATAGGGAATAGAAATCAGAAAAAAACATTACACAGCTTAGTAAAAATAGCACCAAAAATTCAGGTCATAGACTTTATCAATGCAAATATAATTTTTCTAACAGTGAGAAAATAGTAAAATGAAATAATGAATTGCAATAGCATCTGTTTAATGGTTCCAGGAAAGAAGAAATTGGTTTATTAATTGAATTTCTTAGAATTTCTTGTTGGAAATAAAGCCATTATAGAAACACGGCTTCGAACAGAAGCAGAGATCTTAGAATGTCAGGGTTGTAATATTCTCTGTCACTTTCAGTGGACAGGAAAACTAGAATAAATTCAGAGAGAGAGAGAGAGAGAGAGAGGAGAGAGAGAGAGAGAGAGAGAGAGAGCGGAACAGTATTTAAAAGACTGGCGAATAGATGAAACGAGAAGATTAATCAAACCATGAGAGTTTTTCCTTCTTGTTTTCGTCTTCTTGAAATGTTCATTAAAACAAAGCTTCAATAGGAATCTTATTTTTCATTTCTAAATAAATTCATCAGGAGACTTAGTAGTGCTGAGAAATAAACTACATTCGAGTAAAAATTCAATTCTCAAAAATGAGCAATGTGGAAACTCTCTCTCTCTCTCTCTCTCTCTCTCTCTCTCTCTCTCTCTCTCTCTCTCCAGCCTTTCTTCGGTTGATCTGATTTCCTCTATAATGAATCACAAACCTGAGATTTTTTAAGGTTGGACCCAGAGTGCTCGTTAGCACAGGACTTTCATCACAAGTTGGAGAAATGAAAAATCTTCGAGCATTTATGGAAGGACAATTTTCTTTCATAGAAAGATACTGAAGCAAATATCTTATTTGCTACTCGGTTTGGAGAGAGAGAGAGAGAGAGAGAGAGAGAGAGAGAGAGAGAGAGAGAGAGAGAGCAGTAATACCTTAGCACAGGACAGTTTGAGAATTGACAACGTATTTAATAAGCCCATTAAAGGTTGAGTGTAATCTGATAAGATTCTCGAAGCAATTTACGCACTTTTCCTAAGCTTTGCCGGAATGCTTCCCTTTTCATCTTCTTCTTCTTCTTCTTTTTCTTGTCCTGAAAAGTAGAGGTCTTTGAGAATCTCATTTTTATCGGTGTCCTAAAACCAATTTCAATTGTCTATTGGAAATATCCCTGCTTAGTTATCTGATGAGCTGGATTTCGAGACCAGTTTCTTGTAGTGTCTGCAACCTCACCATCATTGTGAGCTAAGGATGGAGTATTTAGGAGAGTTATCAGCAGCTATTGCCTGGCCAACCATAGTCTAGCCTGGGTGGAGAGAGGGCTTGGGTGCTGATCGTATGTACAGTCTATAAGGTCAGTCTCTAGGGCATTCTTCTTCCAGGGCGTTGTCACTGTCCCGTGCCTCTGCCATTCATGAGTGGCCTTTAAACGTATTATAACTAATTCGTTTAAAAATTCTTTCTTAGATTTCCATACCTTTTGTGCTTATTATTAAGGTATTTCCCATAGGTTTGGCGCTTTTAGTATCTTTCCTATGAAAAACATATTTATGCACTTATTAAGGCCTTATAAAAAAGGCTTAGTTTTCCAAATAGATTTAGAAGTTCTGACTTTTAGACTTTCTTGCAATACTGATAATATTGATTTCCTGTTGAAATTTACTTTTCTTAGGCAGATATTTTAGGTAATTTTTCCCCGATTGTATATCATTACTGTATTCCAACAGATACACATTGCAAATTTGCATTAACATAAAATCAGTCCTCTGAAGAAGTATCACGAAACTAGTCTGGACTTAATCGTATACTTCGTATTTTCATTTTTCCCTGTGGTTCTTCTGCATATATATATATATATATATATATATATATATATAATTCAGTAAACTTATCCCAAAACTGAATCAAAATGAAGAAAGAAACAATTAACAATAGGACAAAAACAGAATCCCTTCCAAGAACACACACACGCACTCTCTCTCTCTCTCTCTCTCTCTCTCTCTCTCTCTCTCTCTCAGAGCGACTTGAATCTATGTAATTTTTATTTGTAGTTCGTAGTTGCTATTTTTTTTCTTTTTTGAGGTCATTTACTGGAGAGAGAGAGAGAGAGAGAGAGAGAGAGAGAGAGAGAGAGAGAGAGAGAGAGCCGTATTACATCGCAGTATACATAAAGTATAATTCATCGAGATGGAACAAATGAGATATTGACTTCATTAGTTCTTCTCTGCAGACACCCACTCTATGGGTAAGTGGCTGCATGTTAACACACGCACACACACAGAGAGAGAGAGAGAGAGAGAGAGAGAGAGAGAGAGAGAGAGAGATAAAACAAGTTGAGATACATTCCAATACTAATGAATTCAATTTGGAGTATTTCAGAAAATTATTTTTATCATAGCAATTAGTAATAATTCAAAAGCTTTGTTTTAAATAGCACCGTTTCTACTAATCTCTATCCTGACCTAGATCTGTGTAAACATAATTCTCTTCACCAATTCTTAGCGTTTTTCATTGATTTCACAAGAATAATTACATAAGTTGACACTAAGTATCAGTTTATTTCCCTTCCCTACTTACCATTTCCTCTCCTCCATTTGTGAATAAGAAAAGGCGGGAACCACAGAAAGATAAATCCGGGCAAACGTCTTTCTGTGTTGGCGCGCTGGTGTAGACTTTTCTCCCCGTTAAAATAACCCACCGTTAGTCTCACCAATGGTTTCTTTTTTATTATGCTACCGTGATTCAATTTAATGTTGGTATATGCAGCAGGAACAGTTTAACCAGAACCTTGCCCTGAAACTTTATAATTTCATCTTTTAGTCTCTTCATCATTCGGCCTAGCAACAGACTTTTCTTCATACATCATTCTTCTTTTTCTATCTACCGATTTGAATTGGTGTTTTTTATCTAAATAGATATTAAAACTTATGGTATTTTATATAAAACAATCGACTCCAAAGCATCATTATGCCATCTCCCCAGGAACATAGTTTCTCGCATGACTACAGTATACAAAGAAACGTAGTCTCTCGCATATGTTGCCAGTACTTCCCGGGATACGGCCTTTATTGTGTCATTATCGTTTGTGTTTGTGTTTTGTTTTATGCCCTGATGTTTACAATGGCTAGAATTCCGACAGCAAATAGCGACCGATTCAATGCGAGGTTCCCCAATAGCGTTTTGCACAATGCAATCAAGAATTGGAGACCAAAAGAAGGCCACTTTTCAACCACATAAACATTGTTCTGTTTGGATGAGGATGAACCCATTGAAAGGAAGAGAGAAAGGTATTGTTTTCTTATTTTTGTTATTGTGTTTATCTATATATCTATATATATATATATATATATATATATATATATATATAATGTGTGTGTGTGTGTGTATCCTTTCTGAGTGTGGATACCTCATGGTGAATGGGTTTGAGTATCGCCATGATCAGAAAAGCTGTACTAGTCACGGCGCTCAGACATAAATCTCCCACCATCACCAATCCGCAGTGGTCAGCGTGGTGATGAAACCCAGTCAAACCGCAGACATTATATTACATTTCTAAGGTCTTTGTCCTGCAGTGGACTAGAAACAGCTGCATGCATTTGTAGTTCTTGGCCGATGTACGGTAAGTTGGATTCCTCTGTATTTACTTCGAATAAGTATTATTCCATCTCCACTTTTATAACCGATTGTTAAATTTGTAACATTTGGTCATTGATGATAGTTTGTTTAATCATCATTGTTTGACTTTTAATTCTCTCAGAAGAATAGGTTGAAATACTGTCCCAAGATAGAATAAATTCGATTGAAAAAAAGCTTTAGCTTTTCAGTATTATTCATCTTAATAATAAACCTGTTATGTAAACAGTTACAAACAACAATTTAAATGTTTAAAGGTCACTGATGAACGGCAGAGGCAAGGGACAGTGACAATGCACCAGAGACTGGCCATATTTCTCCCAGTGTCTTGGGTTAGAGTTCTCTTGCTTGAGGGTGCACTCAGACACGCTATTCTATGTTTCATTATTTCCCTTTCCTCACTGTGCTATTATTCCTTGTTAAGGCCCTTGGGTTCATAGCATCTTGATTTTTTAACTATGGTTATACGTTAACTAATAATAATAATAATAATAATAATAATAATAATGACTAGCCAAGCAGACATTATACACACACACACACACACACACACACACACACACACAGAGAGAGAGAGAGAGAGAGAGAGATGAAAACATAAACTTAAATTTTTTTCATCAACGGTTTTAATTACATTTCCATGAAAGATGTATTAGTGAGCTAATCCTTGCAAAGCTAAAGATTACATTTTACTTATAAGTGAATTAATGTCATTATATTTTGTAATTACGCAGAAATAATGAATTTTTAATAGGAACAAAGGATTACAGCCTTTGTACGATACTTCTCAGCGAAACTGTTACAAGACATTCATTCATCATCATCATCATCATTATCATAATCATCTCCTCTTAGACCTATTGACGCAAAGGGCCTCGGTTAGATTCCGTCAGTCGTGTCTATCTTGAGCTTTTAATTCAATACTTCTCCGTTTACATTCTCCTACTTTACATTTCATAGTCCTCAGCTCTGTAGGCCTAGGTCACCCACCTCTTCTAGTGCCTTGTGGGAACCTATTTGGAAGTTCGGTGAACTAATCAAATTATCATGTTATCTTATTATATATATAATATATATATATATATATATATATATATATATATATATATTGTGTGTGTGTGTGTGTGTGTAATAAACTCATGAATATAATATATTGTAAGCATGCCTTGAAGTGAAAAGTTCGCATTCCCAGAACCACGAGCTTATTATTATCGACAACTGTATTATATTATGCAAATCTCCACTGAGGGACATTCAAACGGAACCGGCCTACTTTTTGGTGTCGGAATTTCACGAGGTTATAAACATGGCGGTCGGGAGAAACCACAAACACACACACACACACACACTAATGACGTCATCTTGAGCTCTTTCGTTTAGTCAGGCGTGCAACTATGTTGTTCTTGGGGTTATACTGGAGATAGAGATAATATCCAAAGTAAGCGTTTAATGATATGTTTTGGAATTGTTATAATCTTTTTATTTGTGCCGTAATGGAGGTGAAAGGTATATTTCCCATTTTAGACATTAAGTTTTTCAATCGTGAGATTCTCTTTAGTCAGGGGAGCAATAATGTTGTCCTCGGCAGTAGAAAATTGATTATGAGTAGGCTATTATTTGAAGTAAGCATTTAATTGTAAATATTTGTATTATTAGATTTTTTTTTTTATTTCATAAATGGACTTAAGAAATATAGCTTATTTCCTTTTTGAAAATTTTTTCAAACTTTACATATTTGGGAAACGTGATTAGACCGTTGTTACTAAGATTCGAAAAGGTAATAACATTTAGATTTTCTATATTGGGTTTACGTAACGGGTGAGCCTACAAAATATACTTTGGAATTTCTGTATCAGGAGGAATATATTTCTTTATATAATGCCATTTATTGATAACCAGAATGTAGGTAAACTTTCTAGCATTTCTGGTGTAAAATGGGCTGAACATTTCTTAACAGCATTAATTAAATAGTATTGCTACTCTCTCTCTCTCTCTCTCTCTCTCTCTCTCCTCTCTCTCTCTCTCTCTCTCTCTGAGGGAACTGAGTCAGTATCTCCCTCGACATGCCAACATCTCGAATCATGATTTTTTTTTTTTCGTGTTTCTGCAGACGCTCGTCTTATCTCATCCTTCGGTAATTTTCTTAATTTTTTTCTTTGCCATTTTCTGACTCAGCATCGGATTGCCTCTCTAGGAGAGGAGATGAGTTTACTGTGTATTTGCGTATATGTGTATTCGTATATACAGTATATATATATATATATATATATATATATCTATATATATATATATATATATATATATATATACATATATATATATATATATATATATATATATATATATATATAATGTGATGGTCCCCGGGGCTGGGCACCAAAATATATTATAAGATGGTCCCTTGTCTTAGAACCAAACATATAATGTTACATGTATCACGACTGGCAAGCTATACAGCCTCTCGAGTTTCAAACTCACCTGTTTATTTTTACATTAAATCTGTTACACTTGAACATATTAACACCCGAGCTCTAACACATTTATATAACTCCCAGACAGCAATATATAAATCACTGAATATCATAAGATCTCTTAAGTACACCCAAAACCACACTGGGTAATTATTATTACAATCTATTTAAAACCACCTCTTACTTGGATTCTTTAACCGGATCGAGCCAGTATGAAATAAACACTAATAATTGAAATAATACAATCTTAAAAATAAATATATTCTATATAGATTACAATACTTTGAAACAATTTATATAAACACAAAAATAAATCACTTGAAATATCAAGTTTGAGCAACATATGGATTAAGACAAAAATTTTACCCTCTGAAAATTATATAATCACTCAACTCGAAATATTAAATCTGAATAAAGCCTTAAACTAAGACAAAAAAATACTTATGAAAGTTATGCAGCACTTGTCTAACTTGGAATTAAATTTTACACACTATTTAATTAGTCTTAACACTCAATGAATATAGTTAACCAGATAACGATACAATTACCTTTCACATTTCTATAGAGACAGTTACAAAAACTCTAAGAGAATTTTTATAAATACTCACTATGTTTACAAAAACCTGTCACACCAAAAATTTGAGATTTTACTGAACACTTTTAAAACAATACACCGAGAGCATGTGAGAGAGCGAGAAGGGGAGATGGCTATGACTTAGGGCTGGAATTCTCTATCTGATCTATGCATCATGAAACTTGGCTACTTCCAGAAATTTCTAGATATATCTGGAAGCGTGGGGGATTGGCCTAAGGGTGTCAGTTATCAGCTCTCATGTATCGAACAGGATGACCGATCCCGTTGGCGGCAACTCTCTCAGCCAGCTTAGCCCACCGACCGTTGAAATAAAAAGAAAAAATACAACCGAGCGCTAGGATTTTTTGAGATTCTTCCAAAGCACATGAAAAAATATAAATTGTGTATTTCCTTTCAAACCTAACGCAATACCCCTTAGAAATATAAAAGAACATTACATAAGCCCTTGTTCATAACTTTACGGTCATATAACACTCTTAAAACAGAATACGTAAGACTTTGTAACAAAAATACATGAAATTGAAAGTTAATTCATAAAAATAACCAAAATTTACATATGATGACTTGAATAAAGAATACAATGAAATTATCGACGAAAGTCTTATGTAATTTGCATACAAAATTTACGTCTACACGAGAGGAACTAATCTTATGGGCTGGCTATTCACCTCTTCAATCCGCAAATGAAAACATGAATAAAATCATAAATAAACTACTGTATTTACTCTACACTAAACCTAGCGTTTATTAGTTAGGAAAGGACTGGAGAGTGTGGGAAGGGTTGAACCTGTATGCGGGAACGTGTGTCATTTTTGACAGGTTGCATACACTAGTTTTCTAATTATGTTTGTTGTTCTCCTAATATATAAAACAGATACAGAAACAGTAAGTATAGAAATATACAGATGTATAGATAGATAGGTAAAAAGAAAGATATGCAGATAGAAAGACTTAATAATATTACTTAGAAAGAGACCTGCTAATTTTATATTCCGAGTAATAACAACATTCCTTGACATTTTACCAAATTCACCATCATAGAAAATGGGAAAATAAGTAGAAAGGCCTTCTAACTGTCAGCATCACTCTCAGATAAATCTCTGAGACGAGACTCGGAATCAGCAGCTTCCAGCTGTCTTGATTTCCAGCCAGTGTTCATGGGATTAATCTCTCTCTCTCTCTCTCTCTCTCTCTCTCTCTCTCTCTCTCTCTCTCTCTGATTTCTTCCCTTATTTTCTATTTATCCGTCAATATATTACAATTTACCTTTTGCCAATTTCATCACAATATTCTCTGGCAAAGAATTTGCTAACTATCGTAAGAGAGAGAGAGAGAGAGAGAGAGAGAGAGAGAGAGAGAGAGAGAGAGAGAGAGAGAGAGAGAGAGAGAGAGAGAGGGGGGGTTTTTGCCATTTTCACTCATTTTCTTGTAAAATTCAAAATTAACGGGTATGCAATATTTATGGTTAAAGGTCACGTTACCACAGGAACATTAAATTATTATTATTATTATTATTATTATTATTATTATTATTATTATTATTATTAGTAGTAGTAGTAGTAGTAGTAGTAGTGGTATAGACGTATTTGTATCACCGTGTGCTGTAAGGTAAGGTAGTTTGATATTCAAAGTGATTAGAGTCTCCATATGGACCTCTGGTTTCTGCCTATCACAAAGAGTAGTGTGTATTAGTCAAGAGAGTATTGGAAATTAATTAGAACATTATAAGAAATAGGTAAACGTGTAAATAAGTTGTCTGATTATGCAAATCATCCGTAATTATCTCCTGAACATCTAGAATGGCTTATACTATGTCAGACATCTTTATTCTCCATCTTAAAATTTTAATTGATATAATATCAATTTGATAAAGTGGTAACCTTTTACGATGTAGTTTCTAAAATATGCTTTTAATTAAAGGTATACTTTCTTGAACAGCTGTTACTACTCTATATAATTTTACCGAAGCATAACTTTTTAACGGGTTCTTCCTATAGTTTCTCATTTGATTGTTCTATTCAGTTTCTCATTTCATATTTATGTAGTATCTCATTTGATCAAAGTCTAACCTTCTAGAGAATAGATGTTTTTAGGTTAACGTTTTAGTTGGTAGTTGCTACATTGTACATTTGATCAAAGAGTGATCTTCCTTATTCTTATTTTGTTTTAATAATAATTATTTATGTTTTCGTCAAATTAAGATTCCTTGTTTAGGCTGATTTCATCCCATACCCGACTAACATTTTATGCAGGGCTTCGTTTCTCCTCATTTTGAGAGAGAGAGAGAGAGAGAGAGAGAGAGAGAGAGAGAGAGAGAGAGAGAGAGAGAGAGAGAGAGAGAGGAGATTCATCCATTTACGAAGTTAAGACAGATCTCATTTCCGGTAAAAGATGACATTGCCTTAAGATTCGTGAATTTCACATTTCAAGGGCTAAGTAAGAGCATTCTAACAGTACTCTATACTGTAGAGGTTGACAAAATTATTCAACTTATTATAGCAAAATTAACGGATTTTAAGCGAAGCAAAAAATCTAATTTTGGGTGAGATAGCCATATCATCCTGATGGAAGTTCCTTGAAGTAGCTTCCTATGGGATATATGTACTACAATGATATTCCCAAAGAATTTTACCTTTATGTATCCAAAATTCTAACTCCTGGCGTGAATATCCTTAAATTTTCTCTCAAGGATATAGCATAATATCAGGGACGTATTCTTGACACGCCTCATAGCAATCTGCACCCCTAATAGCGTTTACGCTTCGAGGAGGTATGGCAAAATAAAAGGGAGCCGTATCAAGGCTACCCCGTTCTCGTACTACTATTGAGTATGATAACAGCACCATTCCCATGATGGCGGACATTCCTTGTAGAATCGAGCATGGTACTACAGATACAGTACCAGGGGGGGATACTGTGAAGATCTTTTTTCTTTTTAGAAGAGATGGGTGGGTCCATCAGGACGACATGGATATCTCACCCAAAAATAGATTTTTCGCTTCGCTCAAAATCCGTTTTTTGGGTTCAAGCCATGTCTTGCTGATGGTAGCATACCAGAACATTAGTGGATCTGTGGATTTTCATCAGTACCTTAACCTTATAGCTACCTTTTCTATGGTCATGGGGACCAATTGAGACAAGTGACGTCACCGTTATTTGTCACCATCACTAATCATAAACAATGTTAGTGCTTCCTGCCTCCTACAGGGAAGAATCATCTAGACAGTAGAAAAAGGAAAAAGGAGTCTCGAGGTTAACATATATTGTATGACCAAACGTAAGTATACACTGAATATACAAATAGTCTCATAGTTGTATACTTTGCTAAAATAACATCAGTGTCTCTTATATCTATTATTTGATGCATATTATCGCCTCGGTGTCCCAGATCAGTCGTAGGGATTCTGATTTGTGTGGAGGGGGCTTCCCCACTCATGAAAGGACCAGCAGAGTCTTGGTACTTTCGTGCTTTAATTTTTGTTAGAGAAGCAATTAAAGAGGGACCGATCTCAGTATTTTTTCATCTCTTCAAGCGTGTATGCGTGTTTTCTCCAGGTTCTTAATGCATCTTTCGGGTGTGCCCTTAGCACCAGGTCTGTCACTATTGCGAACTGGGGAAAGTTTAGCGCTTTTCCCTGTTGGCATTATGGAAATCTGACTGATTACCTGAGTCTCTTGACAGACCTCACAAGCTCCTTTTATATTCCCAAGGGAAAGGAGAGTTGATGTGACTGAGGGCTTCGATGGTTTTTTAACCTCGAAACCCCTAAGCTGGAGAAAGTCGAGACTTCTAGAAGCTTATCTTGCATCCGTGATGTCTCGGGAACCGGGTCATCTCTTTGAATGCACATTGGCCATATACTTCGGGTGCTGCACACCCTAGCCTTTCGATCAGGTATGATAATACCTGAACTATTTCTAGGCTTGACTTTGACGTGACTAAGTTCGTCAATCCTATGAAGATACTTAGGACTGCGAGTCCGACACGTATCTTTCCTAGGATGAATGTTACTCTCTGTAACATGAATTCTAGATAGGAGGAAGGGGGGTGGTTGACTGGAAGGTTCCGAAGGACACCTTTCAGGTCTGACAAGACTACGAACACGCCTAATTGGAACAAGGTCCATATGCTCAGAAGGATTAACATTCAGAACTTGTTGAGTGGCGACAAGTTCAGAATGACTAAGAGATTTCTTGAGTCCTTCTCGTGAACACAAAACAGCCTTCACTGGAACTCGATGAGCTATAGTTTTCTTACCACCTCTATGCTCTATAGCTCTTAGGTATACTCCGCCAGGAGGGTTTTGAACTGTGGGAGAAGGTAAGGAAACGATGGTAGGGACATTTTTGTTTCCCATCAATGGCTCATCTTGAATAGGCTTTAGACAGAAAAATCGAAGGTCCTGCGATCCTGAGGGAATGTTCCTCCTAGCCAAAGCGTCTTTATGCTTCGAATAGACAGTAGGCTTAGACTTTCGACCATCTGCCTGTAGCATCGTGGTCACTGGAATAGTGGGATGTTGTTGAGCAGCCCGGATATTTCCAGCATTTTCGATCTTCTTTTTAGGTTGGGAACCCGCAACCACGGAAGATTTTCTCTTTGAAGGAATGCCCCATTTTTGGAGAAGACTTATGTTCTCCATGGTGGCATTCTTAATTACTTCCTTAATGACCTCGTATGGTAAGAGGTCTTTACCCCAGATGTTGGAAGATATTAGCTTCCTTGTTTCGTGTTTCACTGTTGCAGCAGCGAACAAAAACTCTCTACAATGCTCTCCTAGCCTTCATAAAGGCGTAAAGCTCCTTCACCAAGGCAGCCATATGCATTTTTGCTATGATCATGAGGATGTCTGGGGTATTTTCGTAAGTTGAATACAACTCTATGTAGTTTTGTGGAGAAAGGGATGTCACAAGTCTCTTCTTTGACTCATGTTCGTTATACAAGAGCAACTCCGAAAATTTAGGGAGACATACCTTGAATTGTCGACTTGCGACATCCTTGTCTAATTTTCTTACTGAAAATGTCAAATGGACTTCCTTCCAATCCTTATCTTGTCCGAGAAAAGCTGGTGATAAAGGCTTGCACTCATCGAGTGAGGGACATGGCTTACCCGCCTCTACCACTTTGACAACAGAAGTAAATGCCTTCCCCATAAAGGGGAATGAGAGTGAAGTAGGAGCAAGAAAGGAAGGGTGTCTGTTATTCATCGAGAACACCTTCGACTCTGAATAACCTGCCTTTTTTAGACTACCTGAAAGTATAGTCTCTACCTAATCATGTTCGAGAATTATGACCTCCTTTAGTTCCGTTCATTTTCTTGACTTTAATTCGTACTTCAGTCGAACCAAACAATTAGGGAAAGCATCAAAGCTGGGCCAAAATTGAATTTTATCCAAAGGAACAGCACCTATTTACTCTGAGATGTAGAGATTGCCTTTTGAAATTGGCATCTGCTCTGCAAATCTCCAGGGATTGGTTATGGAGCATGTTGGTAGGTCTACATTCATGGGTCGTTTGACTGACCCCTGGGAAGCGATCTGAGAAGTTTTACGAGGCTCTATCTTGCGTTTTACTTCCTGCTTCTCGTTTTGTTTACAAGAGCTCTCTATTTCATTCTTCAGCTGGATACATAATTGTACCACATTATCAAATAGAGGGGTAAAAGACGAAGATATCGACATCGGTGGCTCTATAGCCGGCATAGACAGAGGAAATTCTGACACAACTTTTTTCTCTTCTACCCTGGGGCACTTCTTGTCCTCAATCCCAAAGGTTTACTGGCTGTCAGGGGATGTAGTTGGCTCCTGAGGCACTACTATTTCCTCACTTGTTTCTGGAAATAGTAGCTTACGCATCTTATCATTAGGTAGGAAAGGTCCAGGAGAGATCTATTGAAAGCCTCTCACCCAGTTGCGTAATTTACATTGAGCTGTATCCCTAGTCTCCGTAGACTTGGGATTTTTAAAACATTCAGACATTAATGTCTGACATAAATTGCAAACCTGTGGGTTCCAATAATGTAGGGATCCGGAAATAACATTGCAGTGGGCAAAAACCTGCAAGTATTATGACCAAAAAAATACTGACTCTTGGCCTTGCAGAGGACTGCAGCACAAGGTATCTGGTGTTCCTCCTGTAAAGAAAGGAAAACCAAATGAGTATACAAAGGATTATCTCCTTGACAATCAACATGCAAATGTCCTTTACAATAGACTAGCTTAGGATAGTAAGCTATAAAGGGATATTAAGAGATACATACTTTTGTACCCCTGTGAGCAAATGCTGTTACCTCCCCTCAGTATTAACTTCATGGAAATTTCTCTATTGAGTAACTCAAAGTAGAAGGGCTCTTACCCCTAAGGGTAGAGAAGTATCAAATCACTGTCTCAAAATAATGTTAATACTGTGGGGTCAGGATGACTAATTTTCGATCAGAATATTGAAGAAAACTATTCATTCAATATTTGAACGGTACCAGCGGCATGCTCGTACAAAGGTACCCAAGGTATGTCAGAAAATACTACTGTATCATGGTACTGTAGTTTTCTAATTGCAGTAAGTCGATATTACAATTTACTGGCTACTGTACATCATGTATTGTAGTCTAGTCATTATGCTGCCTTCATAGTAGCATATGACAGTATGGTCCATCTAGCATGAAAACAGCTGGACTAGGAAAATAAAGACATATATTTGTATATGCAACTCAGCCTATTTGCTGTAGTCTTCCTACTATACCAAAATATAGATTTTCTTGATCAGGGAGACTCAAGGATAAAGGCTCTACCCTTTAAAGGTTAGGAGTGTATTACTCTTGCCTTGAAGTGTATAATATTGTAGGGTAATCCTAATACTAATCCTAATCAGGATATTGAAGAAATCATATCATATTCATTCAATATAGGATTGGGCTCAGCAAATGCCTGTGTTGGATATCCAAAATATAGTGGAAATAAATACTAGTATAAAATATATGGTAGTTTTCTATCGGCAGTATAATCTTTACTGCAAATATACTGGCTACCTGTATAACATATACAGTAGTTCAGCCAGCATGTTGCCAGCATAGGTAGGTCTTGCCGACATACCCGGCATGCTAGCTAGAGAGAGAGAGAAAGATAGCATGGAAAAAAGGCTACCCGTTACTGTGAATGTATACAGTAATTAAGGATGTAAAAGTTTAATTTGACTGCCTTTCTCCAGAAAGAAGGTTCTAATAGAAGGGGAGAATGTACCATTCATGCTTCCATGCAGCTTCCATACTATTGCTGGCAAGGTACCGCCGATACACTGCGGGCTGCCAAGCCTCCATCAGTACCAGTACAGTCAGCGTGCTGCCAACTGAGGCAGCACTATCTTTGCTGGCCTGGCCGGCAGTACCCCGGCAACAGAACCTGTAGCAGCAGTCCAAGGGAGGACTGAAGAACCTTGGGGACAGAAGGGACTTCCACTCACGGCCATCATGGCCGCCGGCAGCCATCTTGGCCGTCGGCTGAGCCGGCAGATGCGGGCTGGGCCGGCAGTAGCCGACAGTCTCCAGTTGTCGGCAGCCGTCTTGGCTGCCGGCAGTCAACAGCTAACTGCAGGGACCATAGCAGCCGGCAGATGATGTGCTTGGCAGCAGTATGCCCTGCCGTCAGCCAAAGTCATGGCTAGAGATGGAGTCTGGCTGGTTCCAGATACATACGGGCAATGGTAAGATTGCAAGATGCCGGCCTAAAGAAAGACAATGGCTCAGCCATCAAAAGTGGACAGAGGGGTAGGGATCAGGGTCCTGTAACGAGTGTGAAAGGAACTGGCAAAATTGTCAGTCCAACCACCTGTTAAAAGAAACTCTGTTTCAGTATCGGCAGAATCCCAGGTGACAGGAGAGACTCAGTTCTCCATCCCAGAGATGGCTGCACTGTCGCCTCTTCTCAACAAAGAAGAAACAGAGTTCCAGTGCCACGTTATCCTAGGCTAAAGAATAATACTCTTCAGCCCAGAGTACTGTGGCACAGGAATAGTCTTTTAGTCACAAGGAGAAGATGGTATCCTACAATAACTTCGAGTGCGGCTAATGGCTAACCTCCATTGCCGGCCACCTAGCCGGCAGGGGAATGAAGGTATCCTACAACCCATTAACCCTGCCGGCAGGTCGCCAACATAACACTAAATACTCTGAGAATCTGACTAAATCTCAAAACCTGCTGGTACACTACAACCAACGGCTAAGGGAAGAGGCAGGACAAACCCTAAGTTAGCCATGTCTGAATAAAATTCAAGGCACGGCTATCATGGTTGTAGCCTGAGGCTACACTCAGAGGGAAACTGAATGAAAACAATATACGAGGGTAACCGGGGAATGTCTGAACGTATAGTAAAACGTCTAGGTTAGGTTACCTAGGCTACTCGAGATCTCAGTTACCTAAATCACCGAAACTCTAACTATACAATCGACAGAGAAAAAGGAAAAAAATTATGCACATTATCAAATTTTTACAAGAATAATTGCCTAAATACCTAAAATAATTAAAATAATTAAATAAGGCTATTTGAAACTGGAAGTCGTTCTGCTATCTAAATAACACATGCCTAACGAATGACGGCGACCATAGCGCCTCCAGTAACTGACCTAGCTCTTAGGCACAACAAAATACTCTTATTTCATTGTGAAACGGGAGCTAAATGATACTCATAGTAAAGACCCAATACTCAACTTTCCAGAGACGGAAGAAGATGGGGAAAGCATAATTATAATCCTGTAAAACGATCGAAAAGTTAGATCACCAGGAAATACCACCGAACAAAATCTCTACAAAAAAAGGAATGTCCGCCATCGTGGGAATGGCGGGGTAGCCTTGATACGACTCCCTTTTATTTTGCCTCAACTCCTCGAAGCGTAAACGCTATTAGGGGTGCAGATTGCTATGAGGCGTGTCAAGAATACGTCCCTGATATGCGATATCCTTGAGAGAAAATATAAGGATATTTGCGCCAGGAGTTAGAATTCTGGATACCTAAAGGTAAAATTCTCTGGGAATATCACTGTAGTACATACACCCATTAGTAAGCTACTTTAAGGAACTTCCATCAGCACGACATGGCTTGAGCCCAAAAATATCGAAAATATGAAGATAATTCTCTACAAAAACTACAGCAGCTTTAACATAAAATACAAATTTATGAATGGGAAGCAGTTAAAGGAGGAATGGTACTAATTTATCTAAATATAATTCCATCTTCAATCTAAAAATTATCTAAAAAAATTTTAGCAAAAAGAAACATAATAAATCAATTAAAAGTAAGAAATTTTATTCCAACGAAAATCAAACCTGTATATAATGGGATATATATTTTTTTTTTTACAAAATTCAAAGGGAATTTTGGGCAATTGATTCTTTTGGAAGCGTCCATGCCTGGCGATCGCCGGACTGGGGTTCGAGTCCCTCTCAAGCTCGATAGTTTATTGTAGTATCTGTAACCTCACCATTCTTGTGAGCTAAGGATTGGAGTTGCTGGTTGGGGGAGCCTACAGGTCTACCTGCTGAGTCATCAGCAGCCATTGCCTGGCCCATCGTGGTCCTAGCTTGGATTGAGAGGGGATAGGACTTGGTCGCTAATTATATGTGAATATGGTTAGTCTCTAGGACATTGTCCTGCTTGCTAGGACAATGTCACTGTCCCTTGCCTCTGCTATTCATGAGTGGCCTTTAAACTGATAAAATTACTTTAATAATCAAATCACTTTTCATTGCTACCAGGTGTTTGTATGTAATTCCTAAAGAATTGCGCTGACAATCAATTATAAACTAAAAACTTTTAACTGAATCTGTTAGATCCCCATAGATAGATTTAAACGATCTATATTATTATTATTATTATTATTATTATTATTATTATTATTATTATTATTATTATTATTATTATTATTATTATTATTATTATTATTATTATCGTCTTTGCCATAGTAATGAATTAAAGATTATCATTATCACGTATTCAAGAAATTAATTCATTCAATGCAAAGTTATTTGAAGTAATGAAAAAACTAAAATATTTATATAGAAAATTTTTGCTGTTCCAAAATCAGTTGAAATCTTCTGAGAAGAACAACTCTTGAAAGTTTCCTATTTCAAAAATAAGAAACTAGTTTCCTTGTTATCAAATTAGTTTTCTCAAAAATGAGAGGAACTTTTTCTGACTTTCATAAATATTGGAAATTCTCAAAATTTAGTGAGAGGAGAAAGGACCTCTGAAAAGAAGTAACCCCCCCCCCAAAAAAAAAAAACAATGGGAGTTCAATATCTGCTGATTACTCTTCATTAGGAATTCAATATACAGTATATATATATATATATATATATATATATATATATATATATATATATATATATATATATATATATATATATGTGTGTGTGTGTGTGTGTGTGTGGGGGGGGGGGGTGTATGTACGTATGTATGTATGTGTGTATAAGTCTATCTGTAAGGTATATTTCATTCTGTTCTCCTCTGACATCATGATTTCCTGTGAGAAAAATTTAAATTTAAAGCAGTTCAGGTTACGACATCTGAATTAAAATTTTATTTTTGGGTGCTTACATCCTATGCAATGGTCTGACATTTTAGACATTGTTTGGCATTATTGGAATTTCAGAGTGTCTTTGGACTGTTGGGGGACATTTATACTAACGTTCAATAGACGTTTGTATAAATGATTTAATAAAGAAGTGTCTTTTGCTGAAAGGGATTCTCAGGTTACAATTACAAATATCAAAACGGCATTTAAAGATATAATACTTTATTTACTTACTCTAACGGCTGCTTTTCTGGTCCTATACAGCAAGAAACCCTACTCTCTACAAGACCTCCACTGTCATATTATCAAGTTCGTTCGAAAGCATTCAACATTTCCCAACGCATATTGGTCGTTTATTGTTAAATTTGCACTATCAAAGCTCATAGACAACAAGAAAGTCTTCATTTCCTCTTGAAAGCCTTATATCTTCAGTCTTTCAAATGTCTAGTGGGAGCTTGTTGTGTAGTATCGTGGTAGCTTATTTAAAGACTCTAGAGCCCACAGTAGACATATTTCTACATTCGAATAATTTGAAACCATCAATAACTATTCTCGTGTCAACACGATTTGTTGGCTACTCAATATGTAGCAATTCCCTTAGATATTCTGGACGTCCGATAAATGAATATACGTTAGTCTGACTCTCTGACTACTTTCAAGGTTATATGTGTATACTATTTAAGCCTAGGAAGTGTGGTGGGAAAAATTTTAAATTTACTTCTAATAAACATTGTGAAATTATATTAAACGCTTCAAGCATCAAAACCTGCACTGAGGTGTGGTTGGTAGGGATGCTGAGAGAGGCGCTAATAGCAAGACAGAGGAATATTGTATAAGGTATCTA
>NC_090756.1:33452264-33457264 GCF_036898095.1 Palaemon carinicauda | reverse complement strand
GAGAGAGAGAGAGAGAGAGAGAGAGAGAGAGAGAGAGAGAGAGAGAGAGAGAGAGAGAGAGAGAGAGAGAGAGAGGAGAAGGGGGGGGGGGGGGGCAACAAACCACAGGGAAAATGGAAATAATGAAATCAAAGTAGTTTTGTCTCCCGACATATTTAGGAGAACTCAGTTAATGAATGGGATCTTTAAAACTTTTATGGCACACCTGGAGCTACATAAATTTGTATAAACATCTTTAGACAAAGAATCACAGGAAAAATATGTCACCTGCATTTTGCAAAAAAAAAAAAAAAAAAGAAAAAAAAATATCATATAGGTGCCTTAGAGGACAGACTCATATACCCATTTAAACATTAAAAAATAGCCCAGTGAGAAAAAGGAAGTAAGGAAAACCATAAACTACAAGAAAAATAATGAACACTTAAAAAAAAAAAGAGATATTTTAAGAACTGCAACAACATTAAAACAGATCTTTCATATATTCTATTTCAATTGATCATTACTTCTATTGTATTTTATTTCTTTTTTTTTTTTAATTTCCTCAAAGGCCATTTTTCCCTTTTGGAAATATTGAGCTTATAGCATCCTCCTTTCCCAACTGAGGTTGTAGCTTAGGTAATAATAATAATAATAATAATAATAATAATAATAATAATAATAATAATAATAATAATAATAATAATAATAATAATAATAATAATAATAATAATAATAACACTACTATCTTCTGTTTCTCCATCTTTTCTCTGGCTCACTTTCATTTTTTTTTTTATTTAATTGGTTAACTGTTGTTATTATTAGTCTTGTGCTTTCTCCCCTTTTCCATCCATGCCTTTACTTCTTCTTCCTCTTCTTGACTGGATTCTTTCTATTTACAACCTTTCTGAAAGGTTGAATCCCTTTCACCATTTCACTTTCTCATTTTGTGTTCATTTTCTCCTGCTTTGCAAAGATTCTTTATCCGGATCCGGACCCATCATACAATTTTGTGAACAATGAAAAGTCATATTTATCATATAACTGAAAATCATCTTCTTTTATCTATTACAAAATCCGCTCCAACCATTTCCATTTTCCCCAGAATGCAAAAAAAAAAAAAATGTATAAAAAGAAAAAAAAAAGTTGATCGAAAAATGTGGCCCAAATCCTCATTCATTTCTTTGTATTTACTATCCAACTTTTCTTTTCTCTCCGTCTCATATTTAATCCGGATCTGGCAAAGAAGAATATAATAGTGGGCGGTCTTTTATATTCGAGTTTTTTGCTCGTGCAAAGGTAAAAGGAAAAATTTTATTCAACTTTTATATGAATTTAAGATGAAAAAAAGAAAAAATATTTCCTTCATTTGCAAGAACTGTAATTGATTTCACCCATTTCATGTTGGGAGAGAGAGAGAGAGAGGAGAGAGAGAGAGAGAGAGAGAGAGAGAGAGAGAGAGAGAGAGAGAGAGAGAGAGAGAGAGAGAAATTTGTACAATTTTATAACGTGTTTATACATCATCATCATCATCTCTTCCTACTCTTATTGACTCAATGAGCCTCGGTTACATTTCGCCAGTCGTCTCTATTTTAAGATTTTGATTCAATACTTCTCCATTCACCATCTCCTGCTTCACGCTTCATAGTCCTCAGCCATGTAGGCCTGGGTCTTCCTACTCTCCTCGTACCTGGTGGAGGCCAGTCAAATGTTCAGTGAACCAATCTCTCTTGGAGAGTGCAAAGAGCATGTCCACGCCATCATGAGCAATCTCTCTTATAGTTTAAATTCTTAAATATGCAGTTTTTATTTTATTAGCTAAGCTCCAATCCTAACTGAAAAAGTAGGATTCTATAAGCCTAAGGGTTCTAGAGGGGGAAAATAGCACAGTGAGGAAAGGAGTTAAGGAAATAGATAAACTACAAGAGAAGTATTGAACAATTGAAATTGAATATTTAAGACAAGTAACAACATTAAAAGAGATCTTTCATATATTGACTATAAAAAGAGACTTGTGCCAGCATGTTCAACATAGTTTGAACTTTTGAAGTTCATATTGTTCTTAGTTTAGTAAATAATATATATATATATATATATATATATATATATATATATATATATATATATATATATATATATATATATATATATATATATATATATATATATATATATATATAATGGCAAATGTTATTCCCACGAGATCAAGATTTTTAATCTTTTATTTGTAAAACTTAGTATATAGACTTACAAAGAAATTTACACCATAGATATTAATACAATATCTGATGAAATATAAAAATCCTTCATTTAATGACACTGAGTTGGTTTTGGTTTCTGGAAGTTAAATTGGCAAACTGTCAACCGCATTTTTATTTTTATTTCACAAAAGGTTCCAAACAAGATGTTTGACCATATCTTGATCTTGAATATATCTATATTATTTACTAAACTAAGAACAATATGAACTTCAAAAGTTCAAACTATGTTGAACAGACTGACATAAATCTCTTTTTATAGTCAATATATGAAGGATCTATTTAATGTTGTTACTAGTCTTAAATATTTAATTTCAATTGTTCATTACTTGAATTGTAGTTTAATTATTTCCTGATCACTTTTCCTCACTGGGTTATTTTCCCCTGCTAGAACCATTAGGCTTATAGAATCCTACTTTTCCAGTTAGGGCTCTAGCTTAGCTAATAAAATAAAAACTGCATAAATAAGAAATTAAACTATAAAAGATATTGCTCATGATGGCTTGGTCATGCTCTTCGAACTTTCCAAGAGAGATTGGTTCACCAAACATTTGACTGACCTCCACCAGGTACGAGGAGAGTACACACACACACACACACACACACACACACACACACACACACACACACACACACACATATATATATATATATATATATATATATATATATATATATATATATATATATATATATATATATATATATGTATATATATATATATATATATATATATATATATATATATATATATATATATATATATATATATATATATATATATATATATATATATATATGTATATATATATATATATATATATATATATATATATATATATATATATATATATATATATATATATATATATATATATATATATATTTATGTATCTGTGTGTATGTGAGTGTGTGTGTGTGTGTGTGTGTGATGTATTGTGGTAAACTTGTTGATTAATTACGAGAATGTTTCTTTATGGCCAGTTCTGTAACTTGGAGAGTTTTCCTTATATGCCAAACATGGAATTTATTGCCAATTTAAAACTTATAACAAAAGAAAAACTTGTATATTGTGTTGCATCCGAGGATCTTAAACTTTGGGAGTGGGCCCCCTTATCATCTCCTCCTCATCCTCATCCTCCTCCTCCCCCTACTCCTCCTCCTCCTCCTCCTCCTCATCCTCCACGGAGAAAATGGTCAATGCAAGGTTGATGTGGTACGTTGGAAAGAAGGGCATTTTACCACTATTTGTGACAGTTTTGTTCGACCTTGAAAAGGCCTATGATACCACATGGAGATATGGTATACTTAAAACAATTCATGAATTAGGATTAAAAGAACTACCACTATTTATTCAATCATTTCTTCCGCATAGAGTTTTTCAAGCGGGAGTTGGGGAAACTCTATCAGAGAGTAAGTGTCAGGAAGAAGGAGTTCCTTAGGGGAGTGTGCTGAGTAAAACCCTGTTTGCATTAGCAATTAATGGGATATCCTTAGTCGTTCAGTAAGATGTTCCTTCAACATTATTTGTGGATGATCTCTTAATATCATTTGTTGGCACTAGAATGGCAATGGTTCAGAGAAAAATCCAACTATCTATTGGCAAAATTATCCAGTGGGCTGACATGAATGGATTTAAGTTCTCGACAAGTAAAACTACCATTGTCCATTTTTGTCGTATCCGGGGAGTGCATCCCGACCCGGATATATACATTAAAGGTCAACGGATACCATGTTCAAGTGAAGCTAAATTTTTAGGTTTGATATTTGATTGTAGGCTTAAATGGGTTTCTCACTTAAAGTGTTAAAAGCTAAATGTCTCAAGGTACTGAATATCTTAAAAGTATTGTCCCATACATCATGGGGGACAGAGCGCAATACTATTTTAATATTAGACTCGATATATCATGCAGGTATTAGATTATCTACAGGAGCATTTAAAACCTCTCCTATCCCAAGTCTCCTTGTTGATGCTGGAGAGTTACCTCTAGACCTTTACCGAATATCTTCCATTATTCGGTATTGGTTTAGATTGCAAAGACTCCCTAACTCTTTAGCCTTTCAGACTGCAAGCCTTGTAAGACACGCATTATACTTTGAGTTGCACCCAAAATCTCCTCAACCTTATGGCTTTCGGGTGAAACGATTATTAAACAGTCTGGATATAATTAGAAGTAAGGTACTTCCATTCAAGGTATCACCAACGCCTCCATGGAAATTACCAGAGATATCTTTTTGTAAATACTTTATTGGAGTTAAGAAGAATATGTCTGACTTGGAAGCCAAGTTTCTTTTTATGGAACATGTTGAAGAACATAGAGGATCGACTTTTATATATACTGATGGCTCCAAATATGATGCTGGCGTTGGATTTGGAGTACATAGTAATGATTTTAATTATAGAGGTGCACTTCCTCTAACAGCTTCCATATTTTCTGCCGAACTGTATGGCATACTAACCGTTATTGAGAAAATAGCGTTGGAGAAGGAGGGTAATTTTACAATTTTTAGTGATGAAAGGAGTGTCCTTCAAACTTTAGAAGTTTTTAATTCTATCAACCATCTAATTTTAAAGATTTTAGAATGGCTTTTTATTATTGGACGAAGAGGTATAACAGTTAGATTTTGTTGGGTTCCAGCACATGTATGTGTGTCTGGGAATGAAGAGGCAGATTCACTGGCAAAAAAATGCTGCATCCGAGTTGCTGCCAAGAAGATATCCCATTCCGTGTAACGATTTCCTACCTAACATTAAGAAATTGCTTT
>NC_090756.1:33444764-33447264 GCF_036898095.1 Palaemon carinicauda | reverse complement strand
ATATATATATATATATATATATATATATATATTTATATACATATATATACTGTATATATACATACATATATATATATATATATATATATATATATATATATATATATATATATATATATATATATATATATATATATATATATATATAAATAATTATGTATTCTGTGTACGGGAGGCGGGGAAGGATTTGTGTATCGCCATAATTAGCAAAGCTGTACTAGTCAGTCTCGTCCACACTAGGTTGATTTGCTGTGAGCGAACAGACGAAAATCTCCCACCATCACCAATCTGTACTGTTCAAGGTGGTGATGAAAATTGGTCAAATCCTAGTCATGAATTGACATACCTGAGGCCTTTGTCTTGCAGCACAGTAAATACGGTTGCATTTGTGTTGTTTTTGTTTTTGTTGTTGTTGTTGTTGTTGTGTTTGTGTGTATTATTGCTACGAAAGGAAAAGTTAAAAGCCCTGATTGGAGTTATTTCTTTCGTGTTATTAGTGACATCTCCAGACTCACAATGAGAATGAAGATACAAAGAGAAAATATTTTGCATGTTGTGTTAGTTCTCAGAAAATAAATAAGAATTTTATATATTGGTTTTATATTTATAAACACAATGAATACATTATTTCTTATACATTTATAGTATATCATCAACAACAATAACAATAAATTCTTCCGTTTCTAGTCCACTGGAGGACAAAGGTCTCAGATTTGTCCTTAGCCATGTCTGAGGTTTGTCCATTTGCATCACCACCTTGGCCACTGCGGATTGTATGATTGTGGGACATTTTCGTCTGATCGCTCACAGCAAACCAACCTAGTACGGGTGGCCCTGACTAGTACAGTTTTGCTGATCATGACGATAAATAAACCCTTCCACCTCGTTAAGGTATTCCATCTTTTGTTCTCATAAGAAACAAGAAACTCCAAAATAGCTCAAGGCTACAGAGGTAGCTATACTTATTGGTTAGGTAACCTTAGCAAACTTCATCTACATTGGAATTTACTAAATACTTCGCTGTAATCTATGTAAACTATCAAGAGCCATACATTACTTGGAATATGAACTCAGTAAACTTTGGAATCTTCAGGCCCAGAGTTATGTCAACTTCCTTCCTTGTCGCTTCCTGCGTCTTGTTCCAATAGGCTTTTTGCTCCACTTGGAATTTTCTAAACAAGTTCAACGCTGAACGAACAAGAAAGTCAACAAAAACGATAAGTTGAATATATTTCGTTTATTAGTTCCATATAAAAAATCTCAACTTTCTTGGTCGTTCTGAAATCTAAATAGTAATGGGTATGGTTTTTGTAAATACAAAAAAAACCATCTCTCTCTCTCTCTCTCTCTCTCTCTATCTCTCTCTCTCTCTCTCTCTCTCTCTCTCTCTCTCTCTCTCTCTCTCTCTCTCTCTCTCTCTCTCTCTCTCTCTCTCTCATATATATATATATATATATATATATATATATATATATATATATATATATATATATATGTGTGTGTGTGTGTGTGTGTGTGTGTGTGTATACACACACACACACACACACACACACATATATATATATATATATATATATATATATATATATATATATATATATATATATATATATATATATATGTATATATATATATATATATATATATATATATATATATATATATATATATATATATATATATATATATATATATATATTTATATATAGTAAAGATTTGATTGGGATTAGTACTTTCGTCCATTAGGGACAAGGTCAACAATGAAAATTCATATACAAAGACATCGTATTTATACAGAAGGGGATCCCACAACTGTCAGTTTCTTGATAATTCCAGAAAAGTCAGATTATAGATAAGAGTATAATACATGATTAACGGAAAGCAGAATAAAGTAAAAGAAACATCCTTTGGCAGATGAAGTAAAAAGATAAAATATATTTTTTTAAGAGATAAAATATCCTTCCAGAAGATTGACAGTCTCACAATTGATGATTCCAGGCTTTTAAACATCCCGTGCCGACAGTAAATGTGTTAATTATCTCTCTTTATCTCAGGTAATCTCCATGTGTTCATTTCATGTAATGAAAACGTCTGAGATTCACTTTGGTAGATTAAATAATTTCGTAATGATTATATCCATATTAGTATAACCCACCTCATTTATATTACGAGAGAGAGAGAGAGAGAGAGAGAGAGAGAGAGAGAGAGAGAGAGAGAGAGAGAGAGAGAGAGAGAGAGAGAGAGAGAGAGAGAAATTAACCAGGATATATACTAATTCAAGACATGTCATAATTATGTCATGTGGGCTAAGCCCCTGTCCATAGTCTCGATTGCTTGGTTTAGATTAAGCTGGCTTAAGCCAACACAGTCCATATTGGAATGGGGAACGAGAGAAAGAAGGCTATAATTTTTAAAAATACCTGCTATTCATTCTAACTTTTTTTCCTCCTTTTTTTTTATGTGTTCATAGTTGATGGATGAAAATTTATTTTAATAGCGT
>NC_090756.1:33424764-33439764 GCF_036898095.1 Palaemon carinicauda | reverse complement strand
TCTTTCAAATTCTTTCAAGCTGAAAGAAAGAAGAAAGAGTAATTGGAAATCTGTGATAAGTGAAATACATAATTATATTTCCTTCTCAACTAGTGAAGTGTGGGAGAGGCGGAGGAGATCAAGTCAACCTCCAATCAGTTTATTAAAGCTCATATCTTGTGCTTATCTGGAAGGGGATCCGGTAATGCCGCTCTTTCCATCCTTTTATCTCTAATTTATGGAATCTTTTGTTATCATTATTACTAGTTGAGCTGCAACCCTAGTTGAAAAAGCAGGACACTATAAGCGTAAGGGCTCCAACAGGGAAAATAGCCCAGTGAGGAAAGAAAATACGAAAATAGATAGAATGATGTGCCTGAATGTACCCTCAAGTAAGAGAACTATCCCCCAAAACATGGAAGACCTTGGTACAGGGGCTTTGACACTACACAAGACAGTTTTTTCTTTTTATAAGTGAACTTAAACGGTACATTAACGTAATAAATCTTCGCTTCGATTTTCCCTTTTTTGTGTTTATTGTAATCATTTAAAAAACTTCATTTTCCCTTTACCTAAATCTTATACGCAGAGAAATATTGCGTCTAATAGCATGGTCTGATGTAGAAACTACTCTCGAAGACGAATGGTTCAAATACCTGGCAAATCATTACTAATCAGAAATCGTTGATAACTTTTTAACTTTTAGGGTGACTTTAAAAATCAGATTTTGACATTTTTAGGGTCACTTGAACAAATCAAAATTTTTTGGAAGATTTTGATGTACGGGCTTATGTGTAATGAACCTTACCTTTATACATTTCTGAGAAGTTTACTCTGTTAGTTACTCCTTATGTAATATTCCCTCAGTTCTAAACTTTTCATCATTTTTATAAATTTCATTGTTATGCTAAAAAACAGACTTTTAGGAGATATCTCCTTCGTTCCGTACAAGAAATCTTTTGGAATATCACAATAGGCCACTTTCAGTTTTAATTTTAAAAAATTTCTCTGAAGACCTTTTGTTTGTTTTTATTTTGTGTTATTTTCCCATCACACAAGAAAACCCTGCGCACTATGGGACCTATAAGATCAGTTTGTTGTATACATTCTTAAGGCTTTAGATCATCACACAACGTATTTCGCGTTAATTGTCAAATCCACAGTATGGAAGTACTTTCAGATGTCTAGGGGGACCTAGTTATGTAGTATTTGTGTCTTCTTGTCATGACTAATCTAAATGTTCAGCATCAAAGGTTTGAACTGCTTTGATTTTTTAAACTTTCTTTATTGTATCAATTGATGGCTAGGCTTTATTTAGTTTTTGTTATCTGACTCTGTTTTTCCTGTTTCTCCATTTCGTGCTTGATTAGGTCTCGTGGTAGCATATTGGAAACGTCCCTGCCTGGCGCTCTGCTGAACTTGAGTTCGAGACTCACTTAAGGTCGATAGTTTTTTTGTAGTGTCTGTAACCTCACCATTTTTGTGAATTAAGGATGGGGTGTCTAGTGAGACTATAGGGCCACCTGTTAAGTCACCAGCAGCCAATGCCCGGACCTCCCTGGTCCTAGCTTGATGGAGAATGGGCTTGGGTGCTGATCATATGGATGTATGGCCAGTCTCTAGGACATTCTCCTGCTAGGGCTATGTAACTACCCCTTGCCTCTGCCATTCATAAGCAACCTTTAAACTTTTGAACAGTTAAATGTAGATAAGTATACACAGGCATTTATGATTATATATGTAGCTATGAAGTTATATACCTCACGCTCAGGACACTTTCAGACGTTCATAACGATAATTGTAATTGGGACATATTGAAATTAGAAGATATTGCACAGTGACTTGAGAATATGAAGTTTGTCCTCTTGTGAAGTTTTTTGTCATATTTTCAAGAGGTTTA
The DNA here is from genome assembly GCF_036898095.1 of Palaemon carinicauda. Classification (NCBI taxonomy): domain Eukaryota; kingdom Metazoa; phylum Arthropoda; class Malacostraca; order Decapoda; family Palaemonidae; genus Palaemon; species Palaemon carinicauda. Next base: position 33,437,885 of record NC_090756.1, on the reverse strand, counting down.
GTAATTACATTGAGACCGAGAAAGCCAATATGTTTATATTCGAAGCAGAATTTTCTCGTTGACCACAAAATTTGTTTTTGCTCGAAATCCAAGAGATTTTAATCAACTATCGGAAAGGTAAAGTATTTACTCGACCCTCACAGATGAGATTGCAGTATTGAGGTCAAATATAAGTTTTCTTTTTTTTCGAAAGTAAGACGACTTTCAAAATTATTTTTTTTTAAATAAGACTATTTTCAAAATTTTAATTTCTTTTTTTCAAGTAAAATGTTTTTCAAAATTTCACCTTTTTTATTTTCTTAAATACGACGTTTTTCAAAATATAATTTTTTAACTAGGACGATTTTCAAAATTTATTCAATGGAAAATTGGAAAATCGTCTTATTTAAGACGATTTTCCAATTTTCCATTTTTAGAAATAAAATGATGGTCAAATACATTTTTTTCAAATAAGACAATTTAATTTAATTTTTTTCTTTTAAATAATATGATTTTCAAAATTTACAATCCCGATCGGAGGTTTATATCGAATTATTCTTTCGCGATCTGAAAGGGAATATCAATTTTATTTGAGATTAGAGGCAATAATTATATATAATCAGTAGAAATATTCCTTTAATTCTTCTATTTCTTTCAATGATCTTCCTCTCTCCGGTTTTATTAGAACAATTAATTTTTATATTTAAATGAGTTTTTCTTTTTTTCAATAAAATTTAGTTTTCCAAATAAATGAACCAGAAATTCTCTTTTTTTTCAGGACTGAGACTCATCAAATATCTTTTGTTTTCCTAGAATTCCGAAAACAAAAAATCTTGTAAGATTATTTTCATCTCTTAATTTCTTGGAATTCAGATTAAAAAAAACTTTTCAGATTCTTCCCTCTTTTATTTCCTTTTATTTCTTTTATTAAATGAACCACAAACATATTCGTTTTTTGGAAACGAGATGCTTCTAATGTCTTTTGTTTTCCTAAAATTTGGAAAAAAGACTAGTCAGATTTCATTTCTTTTATCAAATGAACCAGAAACAGATTTGTCCCTTATAACTGAGACTCGTCCAACTTCTTTGTTTTCCTAGAATTCAGAAAAAACGCTGAGAAGATTTTCCCTTCGTTTATATAAGATTTGTTTCAACTCCATGAACAGAAAGAGAGAATTTTTCGCTGTTAACAAATGGTTCTTCGTCTTTTCTGGTTTATGCAAGAATTTCCATCAAGATTTCATTTACAGTTTCTCTTATCAACTTCTACCTGGAAGGTTGTCAAGTTGAGTGTCTCCCAGACCTAGTTTCTGACCACCTTTTTTTTTTTTTCTTCTTTTGCCATAATTTTTAGTATTAAAACATGATTATATCTTTTTTCTTTTTTCTCCTTTTTGGGATTTGCTTATTTTTCTATTTTTTTATAGTTTTCTGTTAGCATCAAGTTTACTTCAGATTTCGGTCATTAGTTCTTTTTATTGGGTTAGTTATTATGTCTATGGTTTGTTATTATCAATTACTATTATCATCATTATTACTATCAACACAATCATCATCATCATCATCACCATTACTATTATCATTATCATCCTTATCATCAGCATCATCATCATATCATCATAATCCTCTTCATCATCATCATCATCATCATAATTCTCATCATCAGTATTACTATTATTATTATAATTATCATCATCTTTATCATTATTATAAACATAATAATCCACATTATTATTAGCATTATAACTCTCATCATCATTATTATCATCATCTAAATTATCATCATCATTGATATGATCAGAATTTATAACTCTTCTCAATAGAGCTGATTGCAGTTTGCAAGGCAATCCATTTGATCAATAACTATCATCACATCAGTTTTGAATTTGCATTCTCTTCATAGTATGCTGGTACAGTTGTCTTTATTCATCCCGGTACACTGACGTCTCCTTAGCTTCCCGAGAAGTGTATGGGAAGGGATAGAGCCAACTGTACCTCAGACTTCGGGATCAGCGTGTACGAGTCCCATGGCAGTCTTAATTGACACAGCATTTAATTTTAGGTTCATAAACAGTGATTGCCAATTCTATGTCATCTTTGTCTTACATGTTGTTTATTATGGTTTTAGCACAAGTTTCTACGGTCTTTTGTCAACTTTAGTTAGCACTCTGTGTCACTTTTGTCTTATATGTATTTTATTTTTGTTTTGAGACTAGTTTCTAAGGTTTTTTTGTTAATGTTTGTCATCACTGACACCTTTGTTTTAAATGATATGTAGCTTATCATTGGTTTTAGGACAAGTTTCTACGGTACTTTGTCAATTTTTGCTGGTATACTGTGTCACCTTTGTCTTACATATGTTCTATTGTTGTAGTTTGTAATGTTCTTTGTCAATTTTAATTCTCTTCGTTGTGGTCAGTGTGTTTGCTACTTCTAGTCAAAATTCTGTGGCATATGTCTCTTTGGGTTTATGAATTGTCTAAAGAGGTTCTTTGGCAAATGATTTTAGGACAAAAGTCATTCCATGACAATTCACTCAAGGAACATGCTATGTATCACCTCCAACATGGTTAGAAAATCTGGAACAATCACCCTTAACTATACGTTATTGTATTTCATTATTTGCCTAGCCTGTTATATAATTCGGTGTAGGAACGTGATATATCGAGACCCACGCAAACTATACGATCTTTTCTTTTGAGAAATTTCATTCTAGAACAATGCTTGTGACGTCACAGCAACTTCCACCAATCAGTGTCGCTCTACATCGTTAGCTTATCGTTATCTTTGTGAACAAAGCAAATCTTTCACGCGTCGGTCGCAATCAGTCTCACATTTTGGATTAATTTTTGGATTATCATTACGTGTTGCGCCTTCAAAATTTATTCACGACGAGTGGAAAGCATCAGGGTTAATTCAGTGATAATAGCGGTAAAGAGAAATAAAAAATAAACAAGAAAAAACACTTGAATTCAATGTTGTAAGTTTTTTGGGGGAAATGTATGGCAGATATCGAAAGTTTTCTAGCTTACTTATGAAGTTTCTCCTTCGGTTATTAATATTTGTCCTTAGGATTTTGTTACTGTTGAAGTGGTGAAGCCTAGAGTCATTAAAGGGGGTAACCACGTTATTCTATTGAGTGAAGTGTTGTTTGGAGTGTTGGCTCCTTATATACTGTAAGTGTTGTTGGTAGTGCTTGTGAAGTGTCAGGTGTTTGTAAAGTAAGTATCATGTGTTTGTAAAGTAAGTGTCAGATGTTTGTAAAGTAAGTGTCAGATGTTTGTAAAGTAAGTGTCTTGGGTTTATAAAGTAAGTTTCAGGTGTTTGTGAAGTAAGTGGTTGGGATTTGTAACGTAAGTGTCGGTTTTTGTGAAGTAAGTGATAGGCATTTGTAAATTAAGTGTTAGAAGTTCAAGCCTGATCCTTGTCCCAGTGCTAAATGGACATTTCTTTAAATATTGATAGGCCCTGCGTTAACAATTGCTGCCTAGGGCTAGACTCCCCGTAATTAATAATCTACAATTTCAGACGACCAATTTACCCCAATGGACATCTGTGATCATTTTAATTTTGGTGATTGATAATAATGAATTTTTTTCGTTTTGTTCAATTTAATTTTTCATTTTCCATTTCATTATTCACCATAAGGTTCATTATATTTCATTAGTTTTTTAGTATATTGTAGTATTTATTTGAGGATGAATTAGGCAACTGAACCCTATATTATTAATGTGAAATTTTTGTCTACACCTTATGTCAATATGTTAATTATAGCCCATATGTTTCTTTTTGCTGTAATTATTATTGTATTTTAATAATTTGGAAAACTAGGATAGAGCATCCGGGAACTGACTGATAAGAAAATATTTCTATACACAATATATACTAGTTTTATTCATATTTAAAAGATTTAATAGACCAAAAAAAAGCCTTTTATAACTTGTGTATGCTCTTAAAGGAGAAAATCACATACACAAAAATGGGGTTAGGTTAGAATTTTAAGGAAATTAACAAAATATGATAACAACTCATTAAATATATTTCATCACTGCTCCAATTCTATTGAACACGACCTTGCCTGGCAATGGCTGGAACGTGGTTCGAGTCCCGCTCAAACTCAGTCGTTTCTTGTATTGTGTGCAAGCTCACTATCCCTTGTGAGCTAAGGATAGGGGTGTTTGGGGAGGCTATAGGTAGGTTAACCTGCTAAGTCATCAGCCTCCATTGCTTTGGCCTCCGTCATCCTATCTTGGGTTACGAGGGGGCTTGGGCGCTGATCAGATGTATATATGGCCAGTCTCTAGGACATTGTCCTGCCTGCTAGGGCTATGTAATTGTTCCTTTTCTGTGCCATTCACGAACGACCTTTAAACCTTTTGATATTTCTACTAATCCAAAAACCTTCCATTTGAAATGGTTTCACTCCCTTGATTCTTTTCAAATTATCTGAGGAAAATCTAAGCCCTGAATTTTATTTTCTCAATAACATTTATCTACTAATTTTGAGGGAACCAGATCAATCTGTAGTGAATGACTTCCTTCATATTAATGGTTATCTTGAGCCTCAAGACATTGAATGATGAAAATGTTTACTGGATAGAGTAATCGTCTTCACTTCCATGATATTGATTGTTTAGTGACATTATCTGACATCCTTGTTGCTATTTTAAAAATTCGTTCTCTTTTCATGTATTTTCAAAAAGAAATTTCCGTTTATTGTGTTTACAGTTTTCTAAAGGTGAAGTACGCTTCACCTAACCTAACACAACCTAACCTAACCTAGCCAAACCCAACCTAATCTAACCCAACCTGACCCAACCTAACCTAACTCAATCTACTCTAACCTAACCCAACTTGACCCAACCTAAACTTACCTAACCAAACCCAACCTAAACTCACCTAACCAAACCCAACCTAACCGAACTTGACCTAGGCATACCCAACTTAAACTGACCTATAGTAACCTATCCCATCCTAACCTATCCTAACATAACTTTCCTCTTAAAAGACCAAATTCTGTGTAACGACAAAGAGGAAAACTAGGATTGGAATAATTCAGATAATAAGGTGAATTATTTTTTCTTTACATAATTCATGATTAGCTCCATTTTTTTGCATTTAGTCTTTTATTATTATTATTATTATTATTATTATTATTATTATTATTATTATTATTATTATTATTATTATTATATGGTGGAATTACTTCATTGTCTTGGAAACAAATCGAAGGACAGAAGTGAAGACCATTTGAAAATGCTCTTATTTTCAAAGATATCCCAAATTAATAGGTAGTCGGTTGGCCAGGGAACCAGCCACCCGTTGAAATACTACTGCTAGAGAGTTATGGTGTGCTTTGACTGGCCAGAAAGTACTACATTGGATACTTCTCTCTGGTTACGGTTTCTTTTCCCTTTGCCTACACATGCACCAAATAGTCTAGCCTATTCTTTACATATTCTCCTCTCTCCTCATACTCTTGACAACACTGAAATTATCAAACAATTCTTCTTTTGTCAAAGGGTTAACCACTTCACAGTAATTATTCAGTAGCTACTTTCCTCGTGGTAAGGGTAGAAGAGACTCTTTGGCTATGGAAATGTGACGAGCCGAGAGAAGGATGCGACTCAAAGGCAGGATTAAAGCAACTGAGTAACTTTATTACAGAACACTTGCTTTTATATATATAAACTCCATGCAAAAAAGGCATAAAAGACATAACAAGAAATTTCCTGATCAAACAACACCTCGCCGGTTAACAGTTAACAGTGAGAAAAACATACATGTTATTTCAGGTCCTTGTCAGTGCGAGAGGAGAGCGAAGATACAAGCATAATATATACACATAAGGAAATGTCGTTACCATGTACGATCGTGTGACACTGCTGGTACATTGCTGCCCCCCTAAAAAGGAAATACTGTTCATTTTAAATAGGAAACTCTGATTTAGAAAGGCAAACTGTAGGCGGGTCTACTAGCAGGAGATAAACAGGTTTTAAACAATCAATGGAGACCCAGTCTTCTTTGCCACGAATGTTTAGAAGGAAAGCTCTCGGACTGCGTCTGATCACAAGGAATGGGCCCGTGTAAGGGTACGTTAGCCGTGTCTTGCTAGTGTCGTTGCGTATGAAGACGTGCGTTGCAGAGTGCAAGTCTTTCGGTATGTGATGCCTCGCTGGGGGCTTGTAAGACTGGCGGCATGGAGTAAATTTTCCCACGACGTGACGTATGCGCTGGAGATTGTCGGAGGAGGTTGCAGAAGTAAAAATTTCGGCAGGGAAAACCAACGGGTTGCCATACACCATTTCAGCTGCCAAGACGTTGAGGGTGTCCTTAGGAGTGGTCCTTAGTCCCAGGAGGACCCACGGAAGCTGAGTAAACATGTTAGAATCCTTGCAGCGGGAAATCAAAGCTGCTTTGAGGGTGTGATGAAAACGTTCAACCATTCCACTGGCAGCGGAGTTGTGTGCAGTTGTCTGATGTAGGGCGATGCCCAGGAGATTCGCTAATGAGAGGTGAAAGTGGTACCCCTGTCAGAAGTAATATGCTCAGGGATACCAAATCTTGCAATCCATCCTGAGAGAAAGGCAGATGTACATGAGGCGAACGTTGCTGTTTCCATGGGAATGGCTTCAGGCCAACGAGTGGAGCAGTCATTGACGGTAAACAGGTAACGATGTCCTTGTGATGTGAGTAGTGGGCCTAAAACGTCGATGTGAATGTGGGAAAAATGGCAATGAGGTTGAGGAAATGTGCCTACTCCTACATCCGCGTGTCGATGAACTTTGGAAGTTTGGCAAGAAGTACGGGTGCACACCCAATCCTTAGCATCCTTAGAAATGCCCTGCCAAATGAATTTCGTCTTCAGCAGCAGCTAAGTAGAACAGCACTATCGATGTTAAAGGCCGTGAATGAAATCAAACACCTACCGGCGCATGGGAGCAGGAATCCAAGGTCACAGTCTACCAGTACTGACGTCACAGAGGATGCTGGTGTTGGAGTCTTAGAGGTGGAAGTCTTCCCAATGGAAGGACGTGCAGGATGTCCTATATGCATGATACTCTGGATCCTGTCGTTGGGCTTCAGCCAAGGTGTTGTAATCCAATCCCAGTTGATTGGCAGCCAACGTGTTTCTTGACAGGGCATTGGCAACGGGATTAATTTTGCCAGCGACGTATTAAAGGATGCAATTGTATTCAGCCATGGTGGAAAGATGTTATCGTTGACGGGCGGACCAGGCGTCAGACTGTAGAGTGAAGGCATGCACCAGAGGAATGAGCATGTGGTCTGTGCGAATGAAGAAGGGCGTACCTTCTAAGAAATGGCGAAAGTGACGGTCAGCCAAGTGCACTGCCAGCAATTCGCAATCGAAGGTAGTATAACCTGATTCTTCCTTGAACAGTTTTCTGCTGAAGAAGGCAAATGTGGCCGGGCGAGCCGTTAACCACCTGCTCAAGTACTGCACCAATAGCGACGTCACTGGAATTGGTAGAGAGAAGGAGAGGGGCATGTGGGATAGGATAAGTGAGAGCAGCAGCGGTTGATAGGGCCTTCTTTGCATTGCAGAAGGCCGCTTCTTGAAGGGGACCCCACTTCAAGTCCTTTGGCTTGCCCTTGAGGGAGGCATAGAGGGGAGCAAGAGCGGCGGCAATAGCTGGCAGAAAACGGTGATAATAGTTGATCATGCCCAAGAATTCCTGCAGAGCTTTGACGGTCGAGGGCGTGGGGAGGTCCTGAACGGCTGCTACCTTCTCAGGGAGGGAATGGACTCCTTCAGGAGTGATGCAGTGCCCTAAGAACGACACTTCGATGGCGCCAAAGGTACACTTGTCCTACCGGACTACAAGGCCGTTTTGTTGCAGGCGGTCGAGCACGAAGCGCAGTTGACAGAGGTGTTCCTCTTTTGAGGAGGAGAAAACAAGTATGTCGTCCACATAACATACACAGAAAGGGAAGTCTCTAAGATGCCATCCATGAGACGTTGAATAGTGGCCCGAGCATTACGAAGGCAAAAACAGGAGTAAATGAAGATGTTTGTACCAAAGGGAGTGGTGATGGCGGTCTTGGGTATGTCTTTTGGGTTCATAGGCTCCTGATAAATACACCTTCAGGAGGTCGAGCGTTGAGAAAACCTACGCTCTGTGCAGGTAGGAGGTCACGTCGGCGATGTTTGGGAGAGGGTAGTGATCCCGTTCTGTTTGCATGTTCTGTAATCCCCGCACGGACGGAGGGAGCCGTCTTTCTTCTGAACGATGTGTAAGGGTGACGACCATGAGCTGGAGGCCTTTTGGCGAAGGCCCATTTCCTCCATTTTACCGAACATCTGTTTGGCGGCTGCCAATCGTTCCAGTGGCAGACGTCTGAATTTTGCGAAGACTGGGGGTCCTATGGTCTTGATATGGTGATAAATACCGTGCTTGGCAGGAGCCGTGGGCGTTTGGCGAAGTTTTATCTGAAAAGTAACTGGTACAACGTGAGAAGGTGGGCGTAGGCATCCGTGGGTGCGCTGATGTGGAGACCGAGGTTGGAGGTGGCGGATTGAAGAGGTGTCGACAAGTACGAGTCTGCGTTGACCAATCGTCGGTGGGCGACATCGACCAGAAGGTGGAAAGGAGAGAGAAAATCCACACCTAGGATTGGCAATGTGACGTCAACAACAAGATTTTCCAATTAAATTTACTGTTTCCAAGCGATAATGGTAGGTTCTCATATCCGTAGGTGGGTATCGCAAATCCGTTGGCCGCTACCAAGTGGACGTCGGTAGACGAAGACAGACTATGTCGTGTCCTGAAGAGTTCCCTTTGAAAAAAGATAACGACAAGCACCCGTGTCTACCAAAAATTGCACACCTGTTCCTGCATCATGTAAAAAGAAAAGATTAGAAATACGGGAGGACACCGCCACGAGCGATGACCTGCTTACACATTTTTTGGCCACTGACAGTCCTTAGCACATTTCTTCCCGCCTGCCTTAATTCTGTTGGGGTAGTAGCAAAACTGCGGCCGATGTGGGGACAGTAAGTGGCTGTAGAAGTCGTTTGTTGGGGCACGAACGAGTGGTGGGTGCCTTTGTTGCCGCTTCGGGACGTCACAGGGTAGGTGTGTATGTCCTACGGCATTCACGTCAGCTTCGGTTGACGTTGAATAGGCGTCATCTTCGTCAGGAGTGGAGGGGTTTATAAAGGTCTTGAAGGTCGTGAAGAGGCTGTACATAGGGCGTCGTACTTTGATCATCAAGTCCTTTATGGGTAAACTATCGACATCAAGTACGGCAGCGTGTACAGGTTCGGGTAAATGGCGTATCCAAAGGGAACGAAGTAGGTTCACCTCACGAGGAGAACCGTCTACGGCAGTTTGCAGGCGAGCAATACTGGTCATTTCCCTGAGGGCGAGCGAAGCCCTTTGGTCCCCCATCGGTTGCTGATAGAGCTGAAAAAGCTTTGCTATACTGGCGGCTGGCGACGGCGAGTACTTCTGCAGAAGGGGTGTCTCCTTGTTCACAAAGCCAGTCGGATATTTCCGGGAAGGTGTCCTCAGGTTTCGCCGCAAGAACATAATCTGCTTTGGTGGTTGAGAGAATCAAGCCCTTGATGCGAAACTGGACTTCTGTGCACCAAAACCAAGCAAACGCCTCTCCGCTGGCGAACGAAGATAGTTTCAATTGGGCGGCCATAGTACCAATGACGGAGGGGCGAGGAGTTGTGGAAGGCAGGATGAGCGAGTCGACTTCCGGGGTCACCAATATGACGAGGCGAGAGAAGGTTGGGACTCAAAGGCAGGATTAAAGCATATGAGTAACTTTATCACAGAATACTCGCTTTTATATACAAAAACTCCATGCAAAAAAGGCATAAAAGACATAACAGAAAATTTCCTGTTCAACTAACACCACACCGGTTAAGTTATTGGTGAGAAAAACAGACATGTTATTTCGGGTCCTTGTCAATGCTAGGGGAGAGCGAAGATACAAGAATAATATATCCACAAAATGAAATGTCGTTACTATGCACGATCGTGTGACACATGGTTGGTACAGTAAGCAGCTCTTCTAGGTGAAGGTCACTCTTAAAACAAACTATTGTTCTCTAGTCCTCGGTAGTGCCATAGCCTCTATACCATGATCTTCCCAAAACCTAGTGCCATAGCCTCTATACCATGATCTTCCACTGTTTTGGGTTAGTTCTCTTGCATGAGGGTACAGCTGGGCACACTATTCCACATTATTTCTCTTCCTTTTGTTTTGTTAAAGCTTATATAGTTTATATAGGAAATATCTATTTTGATATTGTTACTGTTCTTATAATGTTTTATTTTCCTTGTTTCCTTTCCTCACTGGGTCATTTCCCCTGTTGGAGCCCCTGGGCTTATAGCATCCTGATTTGCCATATATGGTCGTAGTTTACCAAGTAATAATAATAATGATAATAATAATAATAATAATAATAATAATAATAATAATAATAATAATAATAAAAATAACAATAATAATAATAATAATAATAATAATAATAATAATAATAATAATAATAATAATAATAATTGAATAAAAGAAAAAAAAGGCTATATAAGAGAAACACTTGAAAGAGATAATTGAAGAGATCGTGTCTTGTTACATGTGAAAATTGATAAGAGAAAACATGAGAATAAAAGGTCTCGTATATCTATTCAGTTTTATATAATTTTATCATTCTCCAAAGCAGATACTTTTTATGGCTCTACTGGAACGTTTTATGTGTAATACAAAAAACCTATCTCGAATATCTTATTACATTGGTATGAAAGATTTCAAGTTTGATAATAGTAACATATGAGTGTGAACAAGAAATTTTAAACACAATATCATTTTTCGATTTCAAAATCATTTCCCCGCATATTCAAGAGGTCACGTTGCAATTGACAAGTGAATTACAGAAAGTATTACAACATTGCAACATTTATTTTCTGTTCTAAAGGAAATGCTTATGATATTAAAAGTATCTTGGTCTGTATTATATGAACAGCTTCGTACGAAAAATAAACCAAAATTATATATTTGTATAAGGTATTATCGCTTTTCATAGTTTATGCTATTTATTCCTTGTTCGTCTATGCAGTTTGGCATTGATTTTTCGTTGTGTTTAATAAAATGATAAATATTAATAAAATGATGATGATAATACCAATCTTGAGGGTACACTAGGGCACATTATTCCATCTTATTTCTCTTCCTCTTGGTTTGTTTTTTGAAGTTTTTGATGTTGTTACTGTTCTTAAAATATCTTATTTTAATTGTTCCTCACATCTCTTGTAGTTTATTTATTTTCACGATCTCTTTCTCACTGGACTATTTTTTCCATGTTGGAGCCCTGGGGCTTATAGCATCTTGCTTTTCCAACTAGTGCTGTAGCTTAGCTTACAATAATAATAATAATAATAATAATAATAATAATAATAATAATAATAATAATAATAATAATACAGCAACCCTCTTTTATATTTAGAAGATGTGCACCCTGTCATTCCCCTACTTCGCAGCGAGTAACCAAAACTATTGTGTAGAACTTGCAGAGGTGGTGGGCTGAGATAAAACACAGGGACTCGCCATGCATTAAGGGTGCGGCTGGGTGCACATCTTGAGAGCAAAGTTTACCAAGAGTTCCTGAATCCAACTGTACAGTCTATTTTACAGAAAAAAATAATATTTTTTTTATTTGTTGATATTTAAATAATAATTTTCTAATATATATTCAAAGATTAAGCTTCTCGTATAATTGTAACCTGACCTTTCGAATATGAAAGAAATAGTTTTCAAAGTAAAAAAAGGAATTTTAATTTTACATTTCTTGTCTTCAAATTGTCCTATTATTATGATTATCCCTGTTCAAAATATAACATACAATTTAAAATCTTTTATATTAATGTGATATTTTATTCAACGTACGTTCGTTTATTCACATAATAAATAAAGGTATTGAAAAATGAATAGACTTTGGAACACTGAAATACATCGACCGGAAATGTCATTTCCTCTGCTTTTTTAATAGAAATATATTTGTTTTTTGGTTTGCTGTCTTTATCTGTCAGCAAAAGGTTCTATATTTTACAAAGGTAAATATTGTTTTGTAATGTTTGTAACATGTAATCTGTAATAACATAAAATTATTAATATAAAAAAAACATTAATTTAACCACAGGCAATTAATCTAATTACATTCCATAAGCTCACTTCAAGAGTAACCTCTTCACAGAGAGAGAGAGAGAGAGAGAGAGAGAGAGAGAGAGAGAGAGTCCTTCATTTAGTCAAAACCAATTAGGACAATCAATATCATAATACAAGGTAAAATGTTTTGTATATATTTTCGTGCAATTCCAAGAGTTTTATATATATATATATATATATATATATATATATATATATATATATATATATATATATATATATATATATATACATATATATATATATATATATATATATATATATATATATATATATATATATATATATACTATATATATATATATATATATATATATATTATATATATATATATATATACATATATATATACATATATATATATATATATATATATATATATATATATATATATATATATATATATATATATTATATATATATATATATATATATATATATATATTATATATATATATATAGCGGACTAAAAACGGCTTCATTTCTTTTGTTGGGGTTGTTGTCGTTATTATATATATAATATATATATATATATATATATATATATATATATATATATATATATATATATATATATATATATATATATTTACGTACATATATTTATATATTTACATTTAAGTGTATATATATATATATATATATATATATATATATATATATATATATATATATTTATATATATATATATATATATATATATATATATATATTATATATATATATATATATATACTGTATATATAATATATATATATATATATATATATACTGTATATATATATATATAATATATATATATATATATATATATATATATATATATATATATATATATATATATATATGTGTGTGTGTGTGTGTGTGTGTATATATATATCTATGCCAAAATCTGTAATTTACGGTAAATCTGTGAGGCTATTGGAATAATTAGAAATAATTTC
>NC_090756.1:33409570-33424264 GCF_036898095.1 Palaemon carinicauda | reverse complement strand
AAATCTATAATTATTTCGAAATAGAGGGATGGATTCTCTCTCTCTCTCTCTCTCTCTCTCTCTTCACTCTCTCTCTCTCTCTCTCTCTCTTGCCATTAAAGCATTCGTGATTTTTTCCCCAAAATTTAAATTTTATAGAAGTTCTCAATTCTGCCAAAGATTCAGCATAATATGATATCCAAGATAAATTTAATCTATTACATATTACTGTAATGTGATAGTCACGGAATATTCTTTATTAATCGTAGATTCAGTGCCAAGTTCTTTATCTTAAATCCCAAAGAAAGGAACGTTGAAAGTTTCCACCCTCTGAAAAACGTTCAGAGAGCCTCGTCTTACTCCTTATTTCTTTCAGTGGCTTTTTTTTTTTTTTACAAGAAACGTCCATCAGGGTAAAGCGAAGTTTTATTCCTCTTGTTGCAAGGAATAGAAACTCTGTTCAGGTGAACAGTTTTGTTTTTGCTTTGTTAAATATAATGGGAAAATTTTGTGGAGAATTTCATTTGATATCCTTTAAATTATTAGAAGACTGAAAAGGAAGAGTAAACAGGAATCGTGAAATTAATGGTAATTTAGCAAGGAGTGGAAAAGAGATTTAGATCAGTCAGAAAATGTTGAGGCAACATATTAATTACTAAAGAGGAAATGCTGAAAGTTAAGTGAACATTTTAGAGAAATTTGAAGTAAAGAACGATAGGAATGACTTTAGGTATTTAAAGTCATAATTAACCATATGAAAAAATATCTGGCACAGAGGTGCAATAGACCTTGAATCAATTCTGACTCTTGCGTTAGAAAACTTAAATTCTTTTCCCTGTCGTAAAAACCTTGTTATATTGAATAGTATCCTTCAAGAATTCTTTTAGAAATTATGGACTTCCAGGAAAAGCTCGAATCATTCCAGTTTTCTTCCAGTCATTTAAAAACACAAAGTCACACCTAATTCCGTATCTTAGCTCATTGCCTTGTTCAAAAGGAAACTAAAAATTTTCTGAAGCATAAAATTGAAATTCGTCCACTGCAAATTGAGACAAATTTTGTTTCCTGGGGGACATTGTGCTTCTTAAGAAATAGATCAGTTTCGGATATGGAGATCTATCATAAAAATAACAAAGACTCTTCTCAAAAGTATTCTATTTACTTTCATGTTATTTTTTCATAAGGATTTTTGTTTATTCTCATGGAAATTAACAACGAACTGAAATCCTAAAACAAATTGTGACCTTCCTTTTCTTTTGATTATCACATTTGGAAAAACTTTATTTTGGTGGAAAACATCGAGCTTCTGACAAGTGGAGTTGACCCAAAGCTTCCCAAACAATGAATCTCTTCCAGTAATGGCGGACAGTAATGACAGAGAGTTACAAGTATTTTGGATGTCTCAAAGACTTTTTAGTCCATACGTGGAGATTCTATTTGCTCTTTGGTAGAGCGATTTAGTTTAAGATTTTAGAGAATTCTTATGATCTTGCCTAACTTATTCTTGAACTCGTTTACCGTATTACTGTTTACTACATCCGCTGGAGGTCTATTCCAGGTATTTTCTATATTGTATGTAAAGAAGTGGCCTTATTGAGTGGTGTTATATCTTTTCAATTCCGGTTTGTATCCGTTACCTCAGGACTGATTTGTGCTAAGTGTGAATAGATTTGTGCAATCTACATTTGTTATTCCTTTAAGAATTTTTAATTCCCCGACTAACTGTCTCCATATTCATCGGGTTTGTAGGTCAAGTAAGTTCAAACGTTCCATCCTCCTTCTATATCCAAATTGTCTTAGTGTTGGAACTAGTTAGGTAACCCTATCTTTTGCTGCTTTTAGTCTATCTATATACTTCTGAATACTTGGAGCCCAGAATTGGACTCCGTATTCTAAATGGGGTACAGCTGTGGTACAGTGTCTTTGTGTCTGTATAAGAATTGTCTCTTTATGTAACCTATTGGTTTCTCTGCTTTCTTTTCAGCCTTTTTGCCCTGTTTGGTGAACGTCAAATCCTTGCTGATATTAATATCGAAATCTTTTTCCTATCCCACACACTTTCTATTCCATTACTCAGCAGTGATTGATCTGACTGTGGGTTACTGTAACCTATGTGCATGACTTTACATTACCCACAGTTGAAAGGCATTGGCCTTTTTCTGGAACATTATTCTAGCTTCATTAGAGCCTCTCTTAAGGCTTCTACGTCTTCTGAGTTCGCAGCTTTTATGCCTAATCGTAGGTAAATCTGAATATTCTACTAGTTAATCCTAAATCTATGTCGTTAATGTAGATCAGAAATAGCAAGGGTTCGTGACATATCTTTGTAACACCTGGCCACTCTGAAGTTTCTCCATTGATTACAACTCTCTGTTTTCTGTTTGTTAGCCAATCTTCGATCCATTCAGCTGGCTCGTCAATGATATCTAGTACTCTGATTTTGACAATTATTTCTTTATGAGGAACTTTGTCAAAAGCCTTTTGAAAGTCTAGATATACGATCTCTATTGCCTTGCTTTTGTCATAAATGCTAAACATGTGGAAAAATTCCAAAAGATTTGTTACACATGATCTCTTTTGTCTAAAACCATGTTGGCTGTCTATCAAAAGATTGTTTTTCTCTATATGTTCTACTACTGAATCTACTATAATTGATAAAAATAATTTTGCAAGACACTGAAATTAGACATACTGGTATGTAGTTGCTGGGTTTTTCTTTTGGCTCCTTCTTGCAGATTGGAGGCACATTGCTTAGTTTCCGTCCTTGTGGTGCCTTTCTTTAGTTGGCCGTGTTTCTGAACATTTTGTACATATATAGGGTTATCTCTTCTTCTAGCTCTATAATCTCTCTTGGATGAATATCATCTGGACTTTGTGTCATAGACTTACTGAGTCCTTTTATTTTCCTTTTGACATCATCCACTGTAAAAGTGATTCTATTTAATAGTTGTGGCCGTTCATAGTTGATAACTGGTTCGGGAGGGTCGTTGATACTTCCCTAGTAAATACAATTGTGAAATATGCATTCATCAATTCAGCTTTTCCCAAATCTCTTAAAGGGCTAATGTTGTTTTGATTGATTTTCTATTGTTTTGCATGTGCAAAAAAATTCTTTTGGGTTTCCTTTACAAGCTGAAGCCATTCTTTTCTCTTCAGTGATCTTGGACTTTCTAACTAGTTCATCTACTTTTCGGCTAAACTTCTTGTGCTTGGAAATTTCATGAATTAAAGGCTGAGAACCCATTGATATATGTCTCCTGTCTCTGCTTCTTATTGCATTGGCTATTTCTTTGTTGAACCGCTTAGGTTGTGGAGTTCCATTTGGTAAATTCTTTTATGCGGTTTACATTTGGCTTTTTTTTCCTTTAGGTATTTCTGACAATAATGGCAGACACTAATGGGGGAGAGTAATGGCAGACAGTAATGACGGATAGTAATGGCAGACAGTAATGGCGGAGAGTAATGGCACAAAGTAATGGCGGAGAGTAATGGCACACAGTAATGGAGGGGAGTAATGGCAGACAATAATGGAGGAGAGTAATGGCAGACAATAATGGCGGAGAGTATTGGCAGACAGTAATAGAGGAGAGTAATATTAGACAGTAATGGAGGAGAGTAATGGCAGATAGTAATAGAGGAGAGTAATGGTAGAAAGTAATGGCGGAAAGTATTGGATGACAGTAATGGAGGAGAGTAAAGGCAGGCAGTAATAGAGGAGAGTAATGGCAGACAGAAATGGGGGAGAGTAATGGCAGAAAGTATTATTATTATTATTATTATTATTATTATTATTATTATTATTATTATTATTATTATTATTATTATTATTATTATTATTAGCCAAGCTACAACCCTAGTTGAAAAAGCAAAATGCTTTAAGGCCATGGGCTCTAATAGGGAAAAATAGCACAGAGAGGAAGGGATATTAGGAAATAAATAAATGATGAGCAAAAATTAACAATAAATTATTCTAAAAACAGTAACAACGTCAAAACAGATATGTCCTATATAAACTATTAACAACGTCAAAAACAGATATGTCATATATAAACTATAAAAATACTCATGTCAGCCTGGTCAACATAAAAAACATTTGCCTCAACTTTTCTTCTGATTCAACCACCCGATTAGGAAGATCATTCCACAACTTGGTAACAGCTGGAATAAAACTTCTAGAATACTGTGTAGTATTAAGCCTCATGATGGAGAAGGTCTGGCTGTTAGAATTAACTGCCTGCCTAGTATAACGAACAGGATAGAATTTTCCAAGGAGATCTGAATGTAAAGGATAGTCAGTGTTATGAAAAATCTTATGCAACATGCATAATGAACTAATTGAACGACGGTGCCAAAGATTAATATCTAGATCAGGAATAAGAAATTTAATAGACCATAAGTTTCTGTCCAACAAATTGAGATGAAAATCAGCAGCCAAAGACCAGACAGGAGAACAATACTCAAAACAAGGTGGAATGAAAGAATTAAAACAGTTCTTCAGAATAGATTGATCACCGAACATCTTAAAAGACTTTCTCAATAAGCCCTTTTTTTTTTTTTTTTGCAATTGAAGAAGACACAGATCTAATATGTTTCTCAAAAGTAAATTTGCTGTCAAGAATCACACCTAAAGTATCACATTCATATACTCACTATGGTGCCCATCATCAACAACCCTTTGAGATCTATTACTTAAAAAATCAATAATAATACCAAGAAACGACCCACCCACTCCCAACTATTTTAGTTTGAAAACAAGGGCTTCATGATTAACATGGTCAAAGGCAGCACTAAAATCAAGGCCAATCATACAAACTTCCTGACCACAATGAAGGGATTTCTGTACAGCATTAGAGATTGTAAGAAGGGCATCACATGCCCCAAGGCCTTTACGAAAATCAATTGGCAAACTAGGGAATAGATGATTACCTTCAGCAAACCTATTAAGACGTTTTGTCAGAAGACGTTCAAAATCTTTAGATAATATGGGATTTATTGAAATTTGGCGGTAATCGGTGGGACTTGAGGTACCACAAACACATTTACATAGAGGAGTAACATTACCAATTCTCCAACAATTTTTTTTTCCTGGGGGACATTGTGCTTCTTAAGAAATAGATCAGTTTCGGATATGGAGATCTATCATAAAAATAACAAAGACTCTTCTCAAAAGTATTCTATTTACTTTCATGTTATTTTTTCATAAGGATTTTTGTTTATTCTCATGGAAATTAACAACGAACTGAAATCCTAAAACAAATTGTGACCTTCCTTTTCTTTTGATTATCACATTTGGAAAAACTTTATTTTGGTGGAAAACATCGAGCTTCTGACAAGTGGAGTTGACCCAAAGCTTCCCAAACAATGAATCTCTTCCAGTAATGGCGGACAGTAATGACAGAGAGTTACAAGTATTTTGGATGTCTCAAAGACTTTTTAGTCCATACGTGGAGATTCTATTTGCTCTTTGGTAGAGCGATTTAGTTTAAGATTTTAGAGAATTCTTATGATCTTGCCTAACTTATTCTTGAACTCGTTTACCGTATTACTGTTTACTACATCCGCTGGAGGTCTATTCCAGGTATTTTCTATATTGTATGTAAAGAAGTGGCCTTATTGAGTGGTGTTATATCTTTTCAATTCCGGTTTGTATCCGTTACCTCAGGACTGATTTGTGCTAAGTGTGAATAGATTTGTGCAATCTACATTTGTTATTCCTTTAAGAATTTTTAATTCCCCGACTAACTGTCTCCATATTCATCGGGTTTGTAGGTCAAGTAAGTTCAAACGTTCCATCCTCCTTCTATATCCAAATTGTCTTAGTGTTGGAACTAGTTAGGTAACCCTATCTTTTGCTGCTTTTAGTCTATCTATATACTTCTGAATACTTGGAGCCCAGAATTGGACTCCGTATTCTAAATGGGGTACAGCTGTGGTACAGTGTCTTTGTGTCTGTATAAGAATTGTCTCTTTATGTAACCTATTGGTTTCTCTGCTTTCTTTTCAGCCTTTTTGCCCTGTTTGGTGAACGTCAAATCCTTGCTGATATTAATATCGAAATCTTTTTCCTATCCCACACACTTTCTATTCCATTACTCAGCAGTGATTGATCTGACTGTGGGTTACTCTAACCTATGTGCATGACTTTACATTACCCACAGTTGAAAGGCATTGGCCTTTTTCTGGAACATTATTCTAGCTTCATTAGAGCCTCTCTTAAGGCTTCTACGTCTTCTGAGTTCGCAGCTTTTATGCCTAATCGTAGGTAAATCTGAATATTCTACTAGTTAATCCTAAATCTATGTCGTTAATGTAGATCAGAAATAGCAAGGGTTCGTGACATATCTTTGTAACACCTGGCCACTCTGAAGTTTCTCCATTGATTACAACTCTCTGTTTTCTGTTTGTTAGCCAATCTTCGATCCATTCAGCTGGCTCGTCAATGATATCTAGTACTCTGATTTTGACAATTATTTCTTTATGAGGAACTTTGTCAAAAGCCTTTTGAAAGTCTAGATATACGATCTCTATTGCCTTGCTTTTGTCATAAATGCTAAACATGTGGAAAAATTCCAAAAGATTTGTTACACATGATCTCTTTTGTCTAAAACCATGTTGGCTGTCTATCAAAAGATTGTTTTTCTCTATATGTTCTACTACTGAATCTACTATAATTGATAAAAATAATTTTGCAAGACACTGAAATTAGACATACTGGTATGTAGTTGCTGGGTTTTTCTTTTGGCTCCTTCTTGCAGATTGGAGGCACATTGCTTAGTTTCCGTCCTTGTGGTGCCTTTCTTTAGTTGGCCGTGTTTCTGAACATTTTGTACATATATAGGGTTATCTCTTCTTCTAGCTCTATAATCTCTCTTGGATGAATATCATCTGGACTTTGTGTCATAGACTTACTGAGTCCTTTTATTTTCCTTTTGACATCATCCACTGTAAAAGTGATTCTATTTAATAGTTGTGGCCGTTCATAGTTGATAACTGGTTCGGGAGGGTCGTTGATACTTCCCTAGTAAATACAATTGTGAAATATGCATTCATCAATTCAGCTTTTCCCAAATCTCTTAAAGGGCTAATGTTGTTTTGATTGATTTTCTATTGTTTTGCATGTGCAAAAAAATTCTTTTGGGTTTCCTTTACAAGCTGAAGCCATTCTTTTCTCTTCAGTGATCTTGGACTTTCTAACTAGTTCATCTACTTTTCGGCTAAACTTCTTGTGCTTGGAAATTTCATGAATTAAAGGCTGAGAACCCATTGATATATGTCTCCTGTCTCTGCTTCTTATTGCATTGGCTATTTCTTTGTTGAACCGCTTAGGTTGTGGAGTTCCATTTGGTAAATTCTTTTATGCGGTTTACATTTGGCTTTTTTTTCCTTTAGGTATTTCTGACAATAATGGCAGACACTAATGGGGGAGAGTAATGGCAGACAGTAATGGCGGATAGTAATGGCAGACAGTAATGGCGGAGAGTAATGGCACAAAGTAATGGCGGAGAGTAATGGCACACAGTAATGGAGGGGAGTAATGGCAGACAATAATGGAGGAGAGTAATGGCAGACAATAATGGCGGAGAGTATTGGCAGACAGTAATAGAGGAGAGTAATATTAGACAGTAATGGAGGAGAGTAATGGCAGATAGTAATAGAGGAGAGTAATGGTAGAAAGTAATGGCGGAAAGTATTGGATGACAGTAATGGAGGAGAGTAAAGGCAGGCAGTAATAGAGGAGAGTAATGGCAGACAGAAATGGGGGAGAGTAATGGCAGAAAGTATTATTATTATTATTATTATTATTATTATTATTATTATTATTATTATTATTATTATTAGCCAAGCTACAACCCTAGTTGAAAAAGCAAAATGCTTTAAGGCCATGGGCTCTAATAGGGAAAAATAGCACAGAGAGGAAGGGATATTAGGAAATAAATAAATGATGAGCAAAAATTAACAATAAATTATTCTAAAAACAGTAACAACGTCAAAACAGATATGTCCTATATAAACTATTAACAACGTCAAAAACAGATATGTCATATATAAACTATAAAAAATACTCATGTCAGCCTGGTCAACATAAAAAACATTTGCCTCAACTTTTCTTCTGATTCAACCACCCGATTAGGAAGATCATTCCACAACTTGGTAACAGCTGGAATAAAACTTCTAGAATACTGTGTAGTATTAAGCCTCATGATGGAGAAGGTCTGGCTGTTAGAATTAACTGCCTGCCTAGTATAACGAACAGGATAGAATTTTCCAAGGAGATCTGAATGTAAAGGATAGTCAGTGTTATGAAAAATCTTATGCAACATGCATAATGAACTAATTGAACGACGGTGCCAAAGATTAATATCTAGATCTGGAATAAGAAATTTAATAGACCATAAGTTTCTGTCCAACAAATTGAGATGAAAATCAGCAGCCAAAGACCAGACAGGAGAACAATACTCAAAACAAGGTGGAATGAAAGAATTAAAACAGTTCTTCAGAATAGATTGATCACCGAACATCTTAAAAGACTTTCTCAATAAGCCCTTTTTTTTTTTTTTTTGCAATTGAAGAAGACACAGATCTAATATGTTTCTCAAAAGTAAATTTGCTGTCAAGAATCACACCTAAAGTATCACATTCATATACTCACTATGGTGCCCATCATCAACAACCCTTTGAGATCTATTACTTAAAAAATCAATAATAATACCAAGAAACGACCCACCCACTCCCAACTATTTTAGTTTGAAAACAAGGGCTTCATGATTAACATGGTCAAAGGCAGCACTAAAATCAAGGCCAATCATACAAACTTCCTGACCACAATGAAGGGATTTCTGTACAGCATTAGAGATTGTAAGAAGGGCATCACATGCCCCAAGGCCTTTACGAAAATCAATTGGCAAACTAGGGAATAGATGATTACCTTCAGCAAACCTATTAAGACGTTTTGTCAGAAGACGTTCAAAATCTTTAGATAATATGGGATTTATTGAAATTTGGCGGTAATCGGTGGGACTTGAGGTACCACAAACACATTTACATAGAGGAGTAACATTACCAATTCTCCAACAATTTTTTTTTCCTGGGGGACATTGTGCTTCTTAAGAAATAGATCAGTTTCGGATATGGAGATCTATCATAAAAATAACAAAGACTCTTCTCAAAAGTATTCTATTTACTTTCATGTTATTTTTTCATAAGGATTTTTGTTTATTCTCATGGAAATTAACAACGAACTGAAATCCTAAAACAAATTGTGACCTTCCTTTTCTTTTGATTATCACATTTGGAAAAACTTTATTTTGGTGGAAAACATCGAGCTTCTGACAAGTGGAGTTGACCCAAAGCTTCCCAAACAATGAATCTCTTCCAGTAATGGCGGACAGTAATGACAGAGAGTTACAAGTATTTTGGATGTCTCAAAGACTTTTTAGTCCATACGTGGAGATTCTATTTGCTCTTTGGTAGAGCGATTTAGTTTAAGATTTTAGAGAATTCTTATGATCTTGCCTAACTTATTCTTGAACTCGTTTACCGTATTACTGTTTACTACATCCGCTGGAGGTCTATTCCAGGTATTTTCTATATTGTATGTAAAGAAGTGGCCTTATTGAGTGGTGTTATATCTTTTCAATTCCGGTTTGTATCCGTTACCTCAGGACTGATTTGTGCTAAGTGTGAATAGATTTGTGCAATCTACATTTGTTATTCCTTTAAGAATTTTTAATTCCCCGACTAACTGTCTCCATATTCATCGGGTTTGTAGGTCAAGTAAGTTCAAACGTTCCATCCTCCTTCTATATCCAAATTGTCTTAGTGTTGGAACTAGTTAGGTAACCCTATCTTTTGCTGCTTTTAGTCTATCTATATACTTCTGAATACTTGGAGCCCAGAATTGGACTCCGTATTCTAAATGGGGTACAGCTGTGGTACAGTGTCTTTGTGTCTGTATAAGAATTGTCTCTTTATGTAACCTATTGGTTTCTCTGCTTTCTTTTCAGCCTTTTTGCCCTGTTTGGTGAACGTCAAATCCTTGCTGATATTAATATCGAAATCTTTTTCCTATCCCACACACTTTCTATTCCATTACTCAGCAGTGATTGATCTGACTGTGGGTTACTGTAACCTATGTGCATGACTTTACATTACCCACAGTTGAAAGGCATTGGCCTTTTTCTGGAACATTATTCTAGCTTCATTAGAGCCTCTCTTAAGGCTTCTACGTCTTCTGAGTTCGCAGCTTTTATGCCTAATCGTAGGTAAATCTGAATATTCTACTAGTTAATCCTAAATCTATGTCGTTAATGTAGATCAGAAATAGCAAGGGTTCGTGACATATCTTTGTAACACCTGGCCACTCTGAAGTTTCTCCATTGATTACAACTCTCTGTTTTCTGTTTGTTAGCCAATCTTCGATCCATTCAGCTGGCTCGTCAATGATATCTAGTACTCTGATTTTGACAATTATTTCTTTATGAGGAACTTTGTCAAAAGCCTTTTGAAAGTCTAGATATACGATCTCTATTGCCTTGCTTTTGTCATAAATGCTAAACATGTGGAAAAATTCCAAAAGATTTGTTACACATGATCTCTTTTGTCTAAAACCATGTTGGCTGTCTATCAAAAGATTGTTTTTCTCTATATGTTCTACTACTGAATCTACTATAATTGATAAAAATAATTTTGCAAGACACTGAAATTAGACATACTGGTATGTAGTTGCTGGGTTTTTCTTTTGGCTCCTTCTTGCAGATTGGAGGCACATTGCTTAGTTTCCGTCCTTGTGGTGCCTTTCTTTAGTTGGCCGTGTTTCTGAACATTTTGTACATATATAGGGTTATCTCTTCTTCTAGCTCTATAATCTCTCTTGGATGAATATCATCTGGACTTTGTGTCATAGACTTACTGAGTCCTTTTATTTTCCTTTTGACATCATCCACTGTAAAAGTGATTCTATTTAATAGTTGTGGCCGTTCATAGTTGATAACTGGTTCGGGAGGGTCGTTGATACTTCCCTAGTAAATACAATTGTGAAATATGCATTCATCAATTCAGCTTTTCCCAAATCTCTTAAAGGGCTAATGTTGTTTTGATTGATTTTCTATTGTTTTGCATGTGCAAAAAAATTCTTTTGGGTTTCCTTTACAAGCTGAAGCCATTCTTTTCTCTTCAGTGATCTTGGACTTTCTAACTAGTTCATCTACTTTTCGGCTAAACTTCTTGTGCTTGGAAATTTCATGAATTAAAGGCTGAGAACCCATTGATATATGTCTCCTGTCTCTGCTTCTTATTGCATTGGCTATTTCTTTGTTGAACCGCTTAGGTTGTGGAGTTCCATTTGGTAAATTCTTTTATGCGGTTTACATTTGGCTTTTTTTTCCTTTAGGTATTTCTGACAATAATGGCAGACACTAATGGGGGAGAGTAATGGCAGACAGTAATGACGGATAGTAATGGCAGACAGTAATGGCGGAGAGTAATGGCACAAAGTAATGGCGGAGAGTAATGGCACACAGTAATGGAGGGGAGTAATGGCAGACAATAATGGAGGAGAGTAATGGCAGACAATAATGGCGGAGAGTATTGGCAGACAGTAATAGAGGAGAGTAATATTAGACAGTAATGGAGGAGAGTAATGGCAGATAGTAATAGAGGAGAGTAATGGTAGAAAGTAATGGCGGAAAGTATTGGATGACAGTAATGGAGGAGAGTAAAGGCAGGCAGTAATAGAGGAGAGTAATGGCAGACAGAAATGGGGGAGAGTAATGGCAGAAAGTATTATTATTATTATTATTATTATTATTATTATTATTATTATTATTAGCCAAGCTACAACCCTAGTTGAAAAAGCAAAATGCTTTAAGGCCATGGGCTCTAATAGGGAAAAATAGCACAGAGAGGAAGGGATATTAGGAAATAAATAAATGATGAGCAAAAATTAACAATAAATTATTCTAAAAACAGTAACAACGTCAAAACAGATATGTCCTATATAAACTATTAACAACGTCAAAAACAGATATGTCATATATAAACTATAAAAATACTCATGTCAGCCTGGTCAACATAAAAAACATTTGCCTCAACTTTTCTTCTGATTCAACCACCCGATTAGGAAGATCATTCCACAACTTGGTAACAGCTGGAATAAAACTTCTAGAATACTGTGTAGTATTAAGCCTCATGATGGAGAAGGTCTGGCTGTTAGAATTAACTGCCTGCCTAGTATAACGAACAGGATAGAATTTTCCAAGGAGATCTGAATGTAAAGGATAGTCAGTGTTATGAAAAATCTTATGCAACATGCATAATGAACTAATTGAACGACGGTGCCAAAGATTAATATCTAGATCAGGATTAAGAAATTTAATAGCCATAAGTTTCTGTCCAACAAATTGAGATGAAAATCAGCAGCCAAAGACCAGACAGGAGAACAATATTCAAAACAAGGTGGAATGAAAGAATTAAAACAGTTCTTCAGAATAGATTGATCACCGAACATCTTAAAAGACTTTCTCAATAAGCCCTTTTTTTTTTTTTTTTTGCAATTGAAGAAGACACAGATCTAATATGTTTCTCAAAAGTAAATTTGCTGTCAAGAATCACACCTAAAGTATCACATTCATATACTCACTATGGTGCCCATCATCAACAACCCTTTGAGATCTATTACTTAAAAAATCAATAATAATACCAAGAAACGACCCACCCACTCCCAACTATTTTAGTTTGAAAACAAGGGCTTCATGATTAACATGGTCAAAGGCAGCACTAAAATCAAGGCCAATCATACAAACTTCCTGACCACAATGAAGGGATTTCTGTACAGCATTAGAGATTGTAAGAAGGGCATCACATGCCCCAAGGCCTTTACGAAAACCAAATTGCAAACTAGGGAGTAGATGATTACCTTCAGCAAACCTATTAAGACGTTTTGTCAGAAGACGTTCAAAATCTTTAGATAATATGGGATTTATTGAAATTTGGCGGTAATCAGTGGGACTTGAGGTACCACAAACACATTTACATAGAGGAGTAACATTACCAATTCTCCAACAATTGCTAAAAGTTCCGTTTTTGCTAAAATGCGTAAGATAACAGGTAACTTTGGAGATAAAAAATATGCTTTCTTTATAAAAAAACAAAGGAAAAATAATGGAGGAGAGTAATGGAAGACCGTAATAGAGGAGAGTAATGGTAGACAGTAATGACGGAGAGTAATGACAGCCAGTAATGGCAGAGAGTAATGGCAGACAGTAATAGAGGAGAGTAATGGCGGACAGTAATAGGGGAGAGTAATGACAGACAGTAATAGAGGAGAGTAATGGAGGAAAGTAACGGCAGACAGTAATAGAGAAGAGTAATGGCAGACAGTAATGGAAGAGAGTAATGGTAGACAGCAATAGAGTAGAGTGATGGAGGCGAGTAATGGCAGACAGTAATAGAGGTGTGTAATGGTAGACAGTAATGGAGTAGAATAATAGGAGACAGTAATGGAGGAGAGTAATGG
This sequence comes from Palaemon carinicauda, assembly GCF_036898095.1. Classification (NCBI taxonomy): domain Eukaryota; kingdom Metazoa; phylum Arthropoda; class Malacostraca; order Decapoda; family Palaemonidae; genus Palaemon; species Palaemon carinicauda. Next base: position 33,410,772 of record NC_090756.1, on the reverse strand, counting down.
CAGACAGTAAAGGCGGACTTTAAAGTACAGTAAAGATATTAGTACAGATTTTGATGGAGACCACAGTCTATTACGTCTGTGTACATTTTCCTTCTTCAATTTGAGGTTATGCAGCGGCAGAAAAATGGAATTCGAAGAATCAGTGAGTATCACCGTACAGTAAATGGTTTGGGAAGATGTAAACAAACATCTATGTGTTTGTTTACCGAGCTGTCTCTCGTAAATAATCAAGTAATTTAATTTTTCAAGATTTTTAATGTTATCAGGTCAAAACTAAAAGTTATTTTATCCGTATTTCTTATGGATTATTTGGGAATAAGTAATATAAATTCAAATAGTAAATTAGCTTTGTTTACTATTATTATTATTATTATTATTATTATTATTATTATTATTATTATTATTATTATTATTATTATTATAAATCTAAATAATAGACTTGATTTGTAACGTATTATCTTCTTCTTCTTCTTCTTCTTCTTCTTCTTCTTCTTCTTCTTCTTCTTCTTCTTCTTATTATTATTATTATTATTATTATTTGATACCTGAATGGAGTACCTAATTAGTTTATTACCTTCTAAACTTGAACTTACAGAAGTAAATCAATTTTTCTGTTTCTGACGCCAGAAATATATTAATTGGGAGAATATAAAATAAAAAATGTACTAATAAGAGAAGCATATATAATGAAAAGTTATTTTTCGAAACCCATAACTGATTAATCCCCGTTGATTGGATATTCTCTAAATTATATTAATTAGAAACATTAGAGTTTTTCCTAAAAGTCCTATAAGAGGAGGATCATGTCTATTGATATATGATATACACAGAATAGACTAATTGCTTTACTTCATTAGGAAACATAGAAATGTATAGATTCAGACCGCTATGTTTTCTCATAAACTAATTACCCTAAATACTGAACTGTACTAATTAGTCTTGAATAAATATGAATCTATAAATGAATTCAAATCGTGAGATATTGACACTTGCAATAAATATGCCAACCATCTCTCTATAAAATACCTATTTTTAATTTTTAGATCAAATGATTCAGAAACATAATCATTGAGAAGGAAATTAAAGAATAAATAAATAAAAAAGGAAAAAAGAACTTTCATGATATAGTTAAAAAAATCAAAATGTTCTTAATTAATATTTCGTTTTAATGCCATTTTTCAAAAGATCTACGAGTTTTGCCC
>NC_090756.1:33397070-33404570 GCF_036898095.1 Palaemon carinicauda | reverse complement strand
GTTCTTTATCTTTTATCAATTCTTTTCCTACTTGATTTCTCCAACTACTCTTGACAGCAAGATTCCTGTTCAAGCTCGTTAGTTCATTTCGTCGCTGCAACCACCCCATCCATGTAAGCTTAGCATGATGGGTTTAGGGGAACCTATAGGTCTACCTGCTGAGTCATCAACAGCCATTGCCTGACCCTCCTTGGTGCTAGCTTGGGTGGAGAGGATCCTTGGACACTGATCATATATATATATATATAATATATATATATATATATATATATATATATATATATATATATATATATATATATATATATATATATATATATATATATATATATATATATATATATATATATATATATATATATATATATATGGTTAGTTTCCAGGGCGTTGTCAAACTTACTAGGATTATATCCTTGCCATTTATGAGAAAAATTTAAGCCTTTAAACAAATAGAAAAGGCATTATTTTATGGAAACTATTTATCTTTATTATTATTATTATTATTATATACATATACATATATATATATATATATATATATATATATATATATATATATATATATATATATATATATATATATATATATATATATATATATATATATATATATATATATATATATATATTGTGGAGGGAGAGAGAGAGAGAGAGAGAGAGAGAGAGAGAGAGAGAGAGAGAGAGAGAGAGAGAGAGAGAGAGAGAGAGAGAGAGAGTAAGGCATGAAAGTAGCTTCATAAGTCGTGAACATTAAGTTCAAACGACTTGATTAACAACCTTGATTAGGTTCATTCAGTGAAGTAATCGCTGCAAAGATAATTACATTTTCCATAACGGTATACCAATGTCGGTAGATTTTCCCATTACACAGAAATAATGATTCTCGGATATTGAAAAATAAAGGATTGCATGACTCAACACAATGTATAATGAAGAATGTCCAGATCATAGCTATCTTTCGTACATAATATAATGTATAATATATTATGTATGTAGGTCTATATATGCATATATAACAACAGCTCAACAACCAATGCAGCCGTTTCTAGTCTACTGCAGGACAAAGGCCTCAAACGCGTCCTTATTCTTGTCTGAGATTTAGCCAGATTTCATCAACACCCTGGCCATTGGGGATTGGTAATGTTTGGAGACTTTTGTTTTATTGCCCACCGCAAACCAACCTAGTATGGGTAGCTGTGACTACTGTATTACAGTTTTGTTGACCATGATAATACACAAACTCTTTCACCATGTTCAGGTATCCCCACTCAGACAGGGATTTATATCCCTATGGACTTACAATATATAGCCTACATATGATCAGCCACCAAGCCCCATCTCCACCCAAGCTAGGATCAGGGAAGGCTAGGCAAGGGCTGTGGATGACTCAGCAGATAGACCTTTAGTCCGCCCCAAATCCTCTATTTTTATCTCGAAGGATGGTGAGGTTGCACACACTACAAAAAAATATTGAGCTTGAGCAGGAGTAGAACCCCAGACAGGACCGTTTCCAATAGGGCATTACAACCCCTTTGCATATAAGGGAATTTCACTCTATAGGTTAACTTTGGATTATCATGCTTTTTTGTTTATCATTTTAAATAGTAACAATGATAATGAAAAACATTCACTACTTAGTTACAATTTAAGCATTATTTCTATATTAAATTGAATTATCCTTCTGAACCTTGATACTGTATTTGAATCCACTTTAAACGAATGATTATCCTTTATAGAATCGTCTTTATCCTACGTCGTATATCTTAGAGATCACAAATCTCAAAATCAATTCCCAAAACCCAAAATCATATATTTATTGCAAGTTAATTCTATGAATTAGGCTGACACAAGTCCCATTTTATAGTTTATAATACATGGAAGATCTACTTAAATGTTGTTACTGTTCACACAGTGTTTTATTTTAATATTCATTAGTCCTGTTATAGTTTATATACATCCTTATCTCTTTTCCTCACGGGGGCTATTTTTCTCTGTTGGACTACTTGGGCTTATAACTTCCTATTTTTCCAACTAGGAGTGTAGCTTTGCTAATAATAATAATAATAATAATAATAATAATAATAATAATAATAATAATAATAATAATCCCATCATTCAGACACATCTTTTTTATCTCTTCAGTATAGTTTAATAAATTTCAAAATAATTTCTTTACTGCAAATTTAGAATTTGCAATTCAAAGGTGTATAACATATATGACTCTCTCCTCTCTCTCTCTCTCTCTCTCTCCTCTCTCTCTCTCTCTCTCTCTCTCTCTCTCTCTCTCTCTCTCTCTCTCTTAATTTTTGTACAAGAGAATACTTAATGAGTGTTTGTTTTAGTGTCAGGGTACGTGTGTTTATATATACCTGGAAAAGAGAGAGAGAGAGAGAGAGAGAGAGAGAGAGAGAGAGAGAGAGAGAGAGAGAGAGAGAGAGAGAGATTAAATTTAAATTTATTGCTGAACACAACGAATAAGCCAGTTGTTCCTGAAAAAGATTCCTTCGTGACATAAATACCTGCATGAATGCTGTTCCATCCTCCTCCTCCTCCTCTTCTCCCAAGGGCCCCACAGATCCCAGAGACAGGAATAGAAAGATTTGGAATCTGGGAACCTACTTGACGCATCTTTTTGGAATGCTCTTTGAGAAAGTAGGGGTAAGAAATCACCCCGCTTGTTGTTAGAGATACAGTGTGTTTATCATTGTCTATGTATATGTTTGCGTCTGTTTATCTGCTTTCTTGGTTATTCATATCTGTGTGTTTATCTATTGTGTATAAGTACCTATCTACCTTAATAAGTACATTCTTTTCGAAGCACATTTTGAAAAAATCTTTTGAATCATTAAACTATTTTAAGAATGTGTAAGTCTATAATAAAAAATATGAATACTTGTATATACAAATTGAATGTTCTAGATATTGTAGTTTTTTTTTAAATACATTACAATAAAGAAAATTAACTCCTGTATCTCTAATGGTGGAAAAAAACACGAATAATTTTTTTTTCATTTACAGCACCATCTAGGAATAGGGTTGCCATATACTCCTTTTTTTATCTCATTATCCTTACTGATTTAGTTTTTAATTTTTTAGCCGGAAAAAAAAACTCCGTTTTTCATAGACGGCTATTTATAGATGTTTTCTATATTCTTAATTTCAACAGATGAGGTTTCACTGATATTTTTTGCTGTTATTGCTGTTTTTCTTCTTGTTATCATCCTTTTCTTGTTATTATTATCATGATTATCATCATTATTATTGCTACCCATGAGAGTATACCCTCATTTGAGGGTTCTGTCAAAGGTAGCATAGTGTTCCTATTGGTTCAAATTCTCCTCTTTAACAACCCCCCCCCCCAACACGTCCTTCAAAACAAAATACAGATATTGTTTGGCACATACTTTAATTCAGTATGATTTCTATGAGAAGAGAATGAGTTTTTAAAATTAAAACCGTCAGTCCCAATATAACAGGTGAAACACTAACCTATCAGTATTAAGATCAAGAAAATAAACAAAGATAAAATAAATAAATAAATAAATAGGTAATAAATAAGAAATAATTGAGAAATAAAAGTTTGACATTGTCTATAACAACTGTTTTTAATTATTTTCTTACAGTAGGATTAATTAAAATTTTCAAAAGACAAAACTAATAAGTTCTTTTAAAAACAGGTTTTTTTACGTGACAAAAACAGATGCAGCGATAAATGAAGAGATATCGTATACAACAGTTATTGTTATTATAATAATATATATATATATATATATATATATATATATATATATATATATATATATATATATATATATATATATATATATATATATATATATATATATATATATATATATATATATATATATATATATATATATATAATATATATATATATATATATATATATATATATATATATATATATATATATATATATATATATATATATGTGTGTGTGTGTGTGTGTGTGTGTGTGTACGTAGAGTTGTCAAAATTCAAGAAACGTCACTATGAACGTAGTTATTATGGTTTAGGAAGAAAGTATTTATGACTATACAGTTACAGTAACTTGCTAATCAAACATTATTCATATAATAACCTAAATGAAAAAACTATCGATTTAAGGCAACTTGAGAATACTGTTCTGCAGTCACGTTCAGCCGCGCAGTGTAGAACATTGGGTCCTGTAAACGTAATCCAATCTAGGTCCAACTCCTTCCCGATCATCCTCAGCGTAACATTATCCTATAACGTCAGGATCTTCATTACTATTATCGAAAAAATAATCAGGAAATTCACACACTGCTCAAACTTCTTTGCCAGCACTTTTACGATGGTGGAATTTAGCTTTCAACGATACAGATCCACCAGACGGGTATTAACACACTTACTGCAATAATGAATTGACGCCATATCAACCGAATTAAGGCACAAGACTAAGTAAAGACGGTGCATAAGTCTGACTTCTAAACAACAGCAAAAGACTGACGACAGCCAGAGATGTTAGCTACTATCAAGTCCTATTATCAACAATGGATAAATTGTTTATTACTTTCATTGTATTCGAACTATTTCTAGTTCTACTAATACTCTAATAATTATATTGAAATATGAACAATAGTAATAATTCCAATAGAATATTAAAATCCTAGAATATTAGTGATAACATTGATTAATGGGCGCTTTTGGCAACACTTTCGTTGGTTTGTTTACATCGTCTTCGTTACCCAATCTTCCGGAATCATTAACATCATAAAATAATTCCTATATATTGATGTATATGATTGCAATTTTAAATATCTTTCGCCTGTTGAAAGACGATTAGATAACAACAAGATACTACTCAATTGATGAAAAGGATTAACATGAAGTAATAATGAACGAAACAATGTTAACATCCGAAAGAACATGTTGGCCATATGGCTTAGTCAGATGTGTAGTAGATTATGAGTATTTTAAGGTTTAAACGTCTCTCATGAATAACACTGGCAAGGAATAATAACAATGCCCTAACAGGACAATTCCCAAAAGAATGACAATTTTATATTCTTGCACACACACACACACACACACACACACACACACACACACACACACACACACATATATGTATATATATATATATATATATATATATATATATATATATATATATATATATATATATATATATATATATATATATATACACTAGTGAACACGACCTGTCAACAGTGGCAGCTAAATATTTATATATACACACACACACGCACACACACAGATTCAACCCTTCCCTTCCTTCCTTCTTTCCTAATTACATCACTAGTTTGGGCAATTTGTGGGAAATTGTTGGTTGCCGAGTGATTGCCGTTCAGCGTGACAGGAATATATATATATATATATATATATATATATATATATATATATATATATATATATATATATATATATATATATATATATATATATATATATATATATATATATATATATATATATATATATATATATATATATATATTGAGGTAGGTCGTTGCTCCTGGCGAGCTTCAAAGATGAAATAAAAAGGAGGACGAAGAGTCTGGACAACATCTTTCAGTTTATTGGTGCCGACGTTTCAGGACTCATCCCATTATCAAGGCTGAAATGGACATATAAAACATTATAAGCAAAACTCAGTAAAATTATATAACATACAAAAGAGACAGTCAAAATTAAAATTGAAATCATAAACACAGTTACAAGTAAAATCTGGAGATAAAATAAAATTAACTAAGAGAAAAGTATCTCAAAATTAAATATACAAAAAATAAAATTGTCTAAGGAGACCAACCTATCTGGAATAGACTAAAGAACTGAGTGACTATCCGAAGGACAGCATTCAGGAATAAAATTCTAAAATTGCCGGCTTAAGCGATGTGGAGGGGGACAAAGGTTAATTGGCTGTTTAGTTTAGGAGCATTTTCTTTAATCATTAACGACTCCAATACTAGTAGAGAGGAGTTGGCAACATTACTAATTTGAAGAGAATGTTGAAGACAGAGACGCTGTAATTCATTATAAAATAGCCTAGTTGGGTGCGCATTAAAGTCTCCTACTAGGCCCACATGGTCAGCAGAGGTATCATTAATAATACCTTGAACTTCTATCAATATACAATACTGATCAAAGTTTGCCTGGCACTCCCAGGGGAAGTATGCATTAATCACTAAAATGGTTTTACCTTCGATCGTTACTTGCAGTTCGAGAAGTCTGTCAGTTTGATACGTCACTGGTTTCACGCACTTATCCAATGATCCATGGCATAGAAATGAGAGACCTCCTTTCGGACGACCTTGAATGATGTAGTCGTGAGTATCCATCGATGAGACAGAGAAGCTGCTATGATCAACATGAACCGAATTACTGATAGATAGGTCATGGGAGAGGAGTAAGGTTTCTTGCAGTGCAATAATACCACGAAAATAATTACAGAACTCATTAAGAACAGGTAAATTCTGTTTGATCCCGTATATGTTCCAAGACAAAATACTCAATGATTTCATGAATTTCGTCGACCTTTGGAGATAAGAGCAGGAATCTCAGGGAGTGTGGGTGTGGCAGGTGCCGGGGCATTGCTGGGGGAGGCTGATTGTCGTAGGTGAAATTGGGCGACTAGGGTCGCTGGGGGAGGGTGATCTCTCTTAAGATCATAAAAAGACACATGTGCTCCTGGGCCAAAGTTTTCGCCTAGTAGGAGCTTTCGATGATGGAATAAACAGGAAACCCTGTATGCAACTTGACCTTCTGCCTTACACTTGAGGCTATGAAGAATGAGGGGGTCTGATCCTGTTACATCCCTAACATGTAGCCTGAAGGCATCTTCAGTCAGTGAGGGATGCAGGTTGTGGACAACGATGTGGCATCTCGTTGGGCGGTGGTGAAAGGAGATATTTCTGGATGAATGATGGTTGACCTCTCTGCAGTTGCGGTTAGGTCGGAACTTTGTCTTTCGCCGGGAGGTCTGCCATCCCTCCTCGTCTTCTTGGGCATTTGACATTAGCGCTCTGGCATATGAGCCGGTCGTAGGCGGGGAGGGGGGAGAGGTAGGTGTGGGTGGTACTTCTCTTGAATCTCTTCCGTCTAACGGTGGGGAGGGGGAAGTGTTGGTATCCAAAACTGGTGTTTGCTTCGTAACGATCCTTGGCCCTGTATCAGGCAGGCCAGAGAGGGTGTTTTGTGGGTCCGAGATGGGCGTGGGGTCAGTCGGGGGTTGTTCATGTATTAATTGAGGTTGGTCCGTGGGGTCATTCAACTTATTTACTTTTTCCCTTCAACTCTCCAATTTGACTTGTTATCTCATAGATTTTTAGCCCCATTGAAGCGAATGCATCATTGACTTGCAGGGCCATTGTATCACTGATTTGCTGCTTCATTGCAGCGATGGCATCACTGATTGCGTGACCCAATGCATCACTGATTTGTTGCCTCATTACAGTGATTGCGTCACTGATTTGCTGCCCTACTACATCACAGATT
>NC_090756.1:33384570-33392070 GCF_036898095.1 Palaemon carinicauda | reverse complement strand
TTTTAAAATCATATTGAAGTGAGGGTGTATAAATAAGGATAAAGATGTCAGTATTTAAAATTTAAAGGCCACTCTTGAATGGCAGAGGCAAAGGTTGGTGAGATTGCCTTAGCAAGCAGGACAATCCCCTAGGAACTGACCACATATACATATGATCAACGCTCGAGGCCCCTCTCCACCCAAGCTAGGACCAAGAAGGGCCAGGCAATGGCTGCTGATGACTCATCAGATAGCCCTATAGGCTCCACCAAACCCTCCTCCTTAGCTCAAAAGGATGGTAAGGTTGCAGACACTAAAAAATTAACGAGTTTGAGTGGGACTTGAACCCCAGCCTGGAGATTAATAGTCGGAGAGGTTACCAATAAGCCACAAAAATCCCATATGAGTAGATATTAAATTTCAGCAAATACATTACGTAATATTCTTTCGTCTATTTGTGATAATTGAAAGAATTTGCTTATTGGAAATATATTTTACATAAATCAAAATTAAGGAAATCACTGCTACATAACTTTATCTGTCCGAAATCTTACAAGAATTTCGAACAAAATCATAGAAATAAGTGTTGAATTAACTAATATCAGAATTAAGACTGCTACTAACAAATTTATGTTGATCTTTATTATACTATTCAGTTTAAACTGAAATGCATTGAAATCTCACAAGGATTTCGAACGAAGAGGAACTTGCATGCTAAGTATTGAATAGATTAATATTTGAATTAAGAATGCTACTAACAATTTATATTAGGTTTTTATATATTATTCGGTGTAAACTGAAATGTAAATCTATAATCCTTAGCATTTATAGCCATGTTTCGTATCTAAATGAGCAACTTTTCAACTTTTCAACCTCTCTCTCTCTCTTTAAACATTTCACACTTTGATATCAGTATTCGTATTGCTAATTTCCACATCCACTGAGCCCCCTTCCTCATGTAAAATTACCTTCTCGAACTACACTTGAATCTTAAATTCTGAACCATCCAAGATTAGTAATAATCCATCCAGTCCCATTTGGCAAAGGTTTACTTCAACACTTTTCCTTTAAATTAGGCTTATCATTTCTGTGTAAGCTACATTTTTTTTCCGAGCAAAAATCCCTGACACATGGCTTTAAACTCTGAAGACCTTCCTTTTATCACAATTGTCTACCAATTGTGTCTATTCCAGACAGGACGCCATTTTCTTCACCATGGCTAATGAGTGCATCCTTAGGAGGGCCTCACAGCTTTACCCCACCGAATATGCCTGCCCCCCTCGTTCCTACTCAACGACGAACCTTACCTGTGGCTATGAGAGCAGAATCGTTTTAACTACCACACCAAAGACTATATACTGAAGGAAGATAGGAAGGCTCAGGCTTTTAACACACAAATGAGTGTGCTATGAAAAGATGCCAGATACTCCCATGCGAAACGAATGGCTCCATCTCTTGAGCGAGCAACCAAACATTCAGAGCGGTAATGCTTACGGGTATATAGGATGGAATTCGATTGTAAATTTTGCGACATATTTGTTCATAATTTGCATTACTATGTCAGCATATTTTACTCATATATTCATGATATTCTTAATTTTTAGGTAACTAAATTGCAAATTATGTTTCTCAGTCTATTTCTTAGAAATTCAATAGCTATATCTCTTATGATTTAGTTAATTTTCTTGCAAATTTAAGTATTTTACAGTATATTACAACACTTTTTAAATGTTCTATACAATACCATATTCGAATAAATTAAAACATACTGTATATCTGATTTGTTAAACTTAGCCACAAATGCTTATGTGTAGGCATACATTTAATTACAGTATGTAGGCCTGTGTAGATGGAGAGATATTAGGTGTATAAAAACACAATTGTATTTTATTTTTTATTGAAATGGAAAAGCATGATGCACTCATGTATAGTTTAGTATTATATACTAATAAATGTATAAATGTACAATCAGAAGGATCAAAATAACACAAAATTGTATCACACACAAAAATAATCAAACGGGGGTTGGAAATAGAAATAAGGTAGAATACAAGCCAACAAAAAAATTAAAAACAAACGAGATTTACTGTGGATGCCTTGCCTTAATCTTACATCCAATATCAGTGGGGCTTACTCATTAGCACCATATACTGCATGTATTATACTGTTTGGACTCACCGTTCTTTGTCCTTAGGGAACCTGTGAAATACCAAATGAGGATCGGTTTCTTTTTGTTTATGGCACACAACACACTTGTGTGATTTCTTTACTGTCGGCGCCATTTTTTCGTTTGGGTCAACCGTCAACTATCAAATTCTGAATATAAACAGACGACAAACGATGTATACCTACAACGCCATCTGAAATCGGAGCAACCAACTATTGTGTCCACTTTGGAGTTGCCAACTAGCGTATTAACATTCTATTTTGAGCCTTCCTATCTTCCTTCAGTATATAGTCTTTGTACCACACCAAGAACCACTACAACAATCTAAGCAGAACGGCTACAACCAAGGCCGTCTTGAATACAGGCCTGGTCAGTGGGGGTAGAAGTAGGTCGATTGATATGGAGACGGAAAAGGTAGGAGTTAAGTTGTGACAAGACGGATCATATTAAGTCCTCAGACTAACGGGAACACCTGGCAAAGCCACCTGGTCATCCACAACCCTTCTTTCTCTTACACAAGCACTGACTATACATACACACTTTTTTTTTTTTTTCTTAATGTCTACAGACGATAACCCTCATGAAAATTAAGGAATCTTACACACCAATGGGAGACGGTCTTGATAATCTGGTAAAAAATTAGATGAGAAAAGTAACAACATTATCAAAATAATACTTTCCCGTGGTACTAACCTAATAAAAAATGAAAAATAAAACACACACACTGTTAGTATGCTACAACTTTTTTTTATTGTATCATTGTTTTTACGAAGTTGTTTTTTCAGCAACCTTGCTGCTTTGGGATATCATCTCTTTCTTAAAAAAATACAGTACACTCTCTGTGGATTTGTTAAGGCATAATAAATAAACAATATAATTGTAACCATTTAGTTTTTAAAGAAATACAAAAAAAACTCAAAATACTTTTTGCAATTTAAAATACATTATTTTCTAACAGTCACCTGATCTTATTGTACATTTTCTTTTTACATATTGGGTTCTCTTGATGGCGTGCAACCACTTTGCTTTTTCTTCATCAGCATTTGGAAAGGAAAACACACTCACTTTCGGTCCAGTTCAGTAATTCTCCTTGCAGTTCGGTAAACAGCACATAAAAGGCATTAGCCTGAATACCAAAACAGTAATATATTCTGTAATAACAGTAGAAAATTGCGAAGAAATAGAGTGCGACCCCTTTACTCACAGACTACAGTAACAGTGTGATAGCACTACTCCGAACATGTGGGACCTTTCTTACACCCCCCCCCCCCCACCAATGACCTGGCCTTCTTTCGAGACGGCCTTGCTACAACCCCCATACTGAAACACTGCAAAGAGGATCGTCGTTACTACAGAGCGGAGGCCAGGTACAGCTTTCTAACAAGAACCGCCACATCCAGAACAACTACTACTAGAAGGAAAAACCAACCCAGCTTAACTATGGTGTTGAGTGGCCGTGATGTAGACAAAATTTATTTAACTAGATACTAATTGTATGTGCTTAAAAGTACTAAGCTGATAAGTCATTCATTTTTGCAACTTTGCTTGTTTTTGTGAAAGTATTGTATCCAAGAACAATAGAATCGAGCGCACAAATATTCCAGTGCAAAATTCTACCCTAAAAGACCTGATAACTCTTCAAGTGATTCCCCCCCCCCCCTCTCAACAACCATTATATCTGCGGTTAATCAGATGTTGGTTCTTCAATTACACCTTGTTACTGACCCATCGAAATTAGAAGACAAAGGATGTGGATTTACTTTATAAATAAATGGTTTAGGATTATGATAAAATAAGAACAATTAGATTTATACAGATTTCAATTGGGAGAGAGAGAGAGAGAGAGAGAGAGAGAGAGAGAGAGAGAGAGAGAGCTCATGATATCAAGATTGCTGGTGTAAGATTTTATTATACCGTACTATGTTATTATTAGGCACTATTACAATATACTTTACTTTGAAAGTTAAATTATATATACATATATACATATATATATATATATATATATATGTGTGTGTGTGTATATATATATATATGTGTGTGTATGTATGTATGTATATATGCATATATATATGCATATATACATATATATACTGTATATATGTATATACACACATTCCTACACACACACACCCACACACACACACACACACACACATATATATATATATATAAATATATATATATATATATATATATATATGTAAATATTTAAATATATACATATATATAATATACATATATATATATATATATATATATAAAATATACATATATATAAATATATATATATATATATATGTGTATATATATATATATATATATATACGTATATATATATATTTATATATATACATATATATATATATATATATATGTATATATATTTATATGCACACAACTAGCGAGAATTATGTGTGTGTGTATATATATATATAAATATATATATATATATATATATATATATGTATATATATTTATATGCACACAACTAGCGAGAATTATGATGGAGATAACACCAAGAGACAGAATAAGAACAATATTGATACGATTAGAAGATATTCTATCAATAGATAAGAACAAGAAATGGACATGGGCAGGACATATAAGAATGACAGACAATATATGAGTATCAAAATTAACAGAATAGGTCTTAGAAAATTACAAAAGAAGCAGGGGAAGGAAATGAATACGAGGGATTGACGAACTAAGAAAATTGGGGGGTTTAGACTGGCATGCAAGGATCATAAACAGACGCAGGTGTAAGGACTTGTCTGAAGCCTTTGATCTGCAGTAGACTAGTAACGGCTAATGATGATGATGATGATGAAGATGATGATGATGATGATGATGATGATGATTATGATATACTTTATATATATATATATATATATATATATATGTATATATATATATATATATATATATATATTACATTTCATCAAATGAAAAGTCCTTATTATACTTGATTACATTTTCAGGAATTTCTCTGAACGAAAGTATAAAATATGAATATTTAACTAATAAAGGAAAATGACAATGTAATCACGATGAATATTCCAAAATGAAATTAGATAGCTTGAATTTTAATCATGTAAAAAGAGAATTTATTGTGGAAACATTTGAGCAGTTAGGCGTTTCAAATTAGGCCATAAAATGGTTAAGTCTGTGGCAATATTTGTGTCATTATCAAAATAAGATACGAATTTCATGGAGGTAACAAGGTTTATATCAAAATGGAATATATATATATATATATATATAGTATTCATATATATATATATATATATAGTATTCATATATATATATATATATATATATATATAGATGCATACATATATTTATGTGAGTGTACGAATGTTGTATGTATTCATTGTGGTTCCAATCTCATGTGTTTTCAAATATGATATAGAAATATTAGACTTGTAGGTTTCTTCTTAAAATAAGTCCAAAGTTTTAGGTTAACTTTAAACAATTTATTGATAGTTCCATCACTGGAGTATGGATGGTTTGGTCGGAAGACCATTCAGTATGAAAAGATGAATAGAACTGATTTAAAAGAGAGTCGCGTCGATAGCGTAACACTAGCATTCTCAGTGTTTTATATAATAATCCAACAAAATGATCACGTTGCCTTATAGCCGGAAGTCAGGTGATTCAGGTACGGCTCAATAAGTCAACTGCTTCCCACGGGAGGCATTCTGACTTGTTAACAAGACACACATAAAAGTTTATTCATGCAATGCCATCGGGCTATTGCAAGCCTTGCTTAGCATGGTCTAGTTTCACATCCTGTTGTTGCGCTGTTGTTACACTCCTAATTCCCCAATGACCCCTTGGGTCATGGGTGTAAAAATGTAATATATATATATATATATATATATATATATATATATATATACATATATACTGTATGTGTGCGTGTCTGTGTGAGCGTGTAAATTGGCCATACTCCAAATACAAATAAGGACATGTCTAAGGCCCTTGTCCTTGGTCTTGACAACTTTCTTCATATTTTGTCGCTCAGGAAATAAATGACATTAAGATATAAATGAAATTTCTTCCCCCAAGTTTCGACCTTTGACAAAACGAGGGGACAAGATGATAAAGGCAGTTGATTAAGATATTATTATTATTATTATTATTATTATTATTATTATTATTATTATTATTATTATTATTATTATTATTATTATTATTATTATTATTATTATTATCATCATCCAAGCTACTACCCTTGTTGGAAATATAGGATGCTATAGGCCCAAGGGCCCCAACAAGGAAAATAGCCTAGTGAAGAAAGCAAATAAGGAAACAAAATACATTAAGAAAATTAGATAAAAGAGAAGCAATGAACAATAATAACAGTAATAATATGAAAATAGATCTTTCATATATAAACTATAAAAAAAAGAACATTAAGAGGAGAAGATAGAATAGTGTGCCTGACTGTACACTCAAGCAAGAGAACTGTATACCAAGAAAAAAGAAAACCATGGTAGAAAGGCTATGGCACTATCCAAGGCTTGAGGACAATGGTTTGATAGGCAACAGAGAGTAAATTATAATGTAAAATGTAAAATTCCGGATAATTGATAAATTAAACTTTATTGGTTTTGAAAATTATTGAAGTTACGTATTATCAAAGATTTTGATTGATTTCCTATTTTTCAATTATATTAAAGATATGAATTTCCTTCTTTTATTTCTTTTAATTATTCTTTACGTTTTAGATAACAATTTACCCATAATAAAATCCTTAGAAAATCTCTCTCTCTCTCTCTCTCTCTCTCTCTCTCTCTCTCTCTCTCTCTCTCTACTATGACTCAATCTTAGTTACAAAATAAAATCATTTACTACACAGATTACACCTTTGCCTCGAAGCGTTCCTACTTAAAACAGAAGACATGTAGTCATTTTAACAATTTCCGAAATACAGGAAATTAAACGGGACAAGTTAATTTTTACTTGATATATTTTTACCTTAATCTACGTAATTAAAAATTTTCTTTAATATTCTCTAATGCATTTTCTCTAAACTTTAAAAGAGAGGTTTTTCTTTTCAAATACAGTAAAAAGTGGCATCGTAAATACCCACCTTCAGTACATACTTCAATCATCCCCAGATTATGAAAGATTATTATAAGGTTGCTGATTAAGGTGATTGCTTGTTCCAATATCTGGAGACTCATCACCTGTCCAATTTGACATTCAGCAGGAAACCTTAAGCGAAGTTTAAATTTGGAGCGAATGTTCTATGTTGAATAGGCTGACATATCTATATGATAGATATATTTCAACGTTATTGCTGTTCTTGATATAATTTTTGTAATTGTTCATTACATTTCTTATAG
>NC_090756.1:33364694-33379070 GCF_036898095.1 Palaemon carinicauda | reverse complement strand
AGAGAGAGAGAGAGAGAGAGAGGAGAGAGAGAGAGAGAGAGAGAGAGAGAGAGAGAGAGAGAAGAGAGAGAGCGTTGCTGATAGAGTAATAATGAACATCTTTAATATTCTATCTTCATAATCTACAGAGAGAGAGAGAGAGAGAGAGAGAGAGAGAGAGAGAGAGAGAGAGAGAGAGAGAGCGTTGCTGATAGAGTAATAATGAAAATCTTTAATATTCTATCTTCATAATCTACAGAGAGAGAGAGAGAGAGAGAGAGAGAGAGAGAGAGAGGAGAGAGAGAGAGAGGAGAGAGAGAGAGAGAGAGAGAGAGAGCGTTTGCTGATAGAGTAATAATGAACATCTTTTAATATTCTATCTTCATAATCTACAGAGAGAGAGAGAGAGAGAGAGAAGAGAGAGGAGAGAGAGAGAGAGAGAGAGGAGAGAGAGAGGAGAGAGGAGAGAGAGATAGAGAGAGAGAGAGAGCGTTGCTGATAGAGTAATAATGAACATCTTTAATATTCTATCTTCATAATCTACAGAGAGAGAGAGAGAGAGAGAGAGAGAGAGAGAGAGAGAGAGAGAGAGAGAGAGAGAGAGAGAGCGTTGCTGATAGATTAATAATGAACATCTTTAATATTCTATCTTCATAATCTACAGAGAGAGAGAGAGAGAGAGAGGAGAGATGAGAGAGAGGAGAAGAGAGAGAGAGAGAGAGAGCGTTGCTGATAGATTAATAATGAACATCTTTAATATTCTATCTTCATAATCTACAGAGAGAGAGAGAGAGAGAGAGAGATGAGAGAGAGAGAGAGAGGAGAGAGAGAGACGAGCGTTGCTGATAGAGTAATAATGAAAATCTTTAATATTCTATCTTCATAATCTACAGAGAGAGAGAGAGAGAGAGGAGAGAGAGAGAAGAGAGAGAGAGAGAGAGAGAGAGAGAGAGAGAGAGAATCTTAAAGCCCTTCAATTATCATTGCTAAATAATAAAAAATCTTAATTTTATTTGGATTTTTTTTTAAATTCACGTAAACACGTAGTCACTTTACTAAAGATTTTGACTAGAAAATTAGTTTTAATTTTTCATGGAACATTATTAATAACTATCTTTCCTTGCTTTTAATTTTCTACTAATATATACATTCTTATTTACCTAAGCAAAAAACTATCAAGAAATTTCAAGTATTCGCCAATTCTGGCCTACGCTAGGCCATGTAGCCTAGTCGTTTGGTCCTAGTACTTCATGTATGATTTTGGTTTTTCCAAGTGTATTAAAATTTTATTGAAGCTTTGGGCTGTTTTATACATTTAAGATTATGTGGAATATTTCCAAGATAGTATACGAGTGAGTTTCGGTGATTTAGGAAATCGATTCTCTTGGTGCCTAGGCTAAGTTGCTTATGGAGCCTTAGTATACTTTCTCATACTCCCGGGTTGCTTCCTTTTCTTTGGAGAAGGTATACAATCCCTTTCCCTCTGTTTAAGCCTTGGGCTTATCCCTAAGTGGTTTATCTGAATTAATTTTTCGATAAAACTATACTGGGGTGTTACTGTACCTTCCTGTTCTAGTAAGTCTGGTTCAAAGAGAGACAGAACAACAGAGTTTTTTTATTCTGAGTCTGTGTTTGTCTGGCTTGGGGGTAGAGTCTCCCTCGCTGGCCTGACACAGACATAGGAGGCTTAGCCTCCTTAGGTCACTACCGAAGGTTTCTGTACGAGATGATTCCTTCTTTTGTGATCTACCAGACTAGTCCTTGTTGCTGTTCTCGGGGGAGGATAAGTTTCTTTCCCTGAGAGTAGCAACACCTTCCTTGCTTTGGTGCTCTGGGAGCTGGCAAGTATTGCGGGCCTCCCCCCTTGGATCTCCCTTAGGCTAAGATGAGTTTCTTGGCTGCGGGGTGATCCGTCACTAAAGCAAGGTTGGTTAAGACCCTCTTTTGTCCCTTCCCCCTCTATCTCTGTAATGGCCTAGCCATTACATTACTATACGTCATTCTACATCTGGACCTAGAATAGGTTAGGATGTGGAATTGACTCAGTCCCTTGCCGGCCGGCAGAGCTGCTGGCCGGCAGAGCTGCTGGCCGGCAGAGCTGCTGGCCGGCAGAGCTGCTGGCCGGCAAGGGTCCTTCTGTTTTGAGTGCTGCCCGGACCTCCCTTGGTCCCTCATCCATGCCTGCCTGCAGAGTCAGACGGCATTGGTCAGGAAGCCTGAATTAGATTCTCCCCTTCCTTATATGCACTCTTTCGGATTGCGGGCTTGGAGGTAGTATACACTCTTATCCCGGCATCCATTCTGTTTTCTTCTAGTGCTTTATAACTGCCCGCTGCCGGCCTTATAGGCCGGCAGCCGGGCAGTTATAGTTCTCTGGTTCTTTTGCTGCCGGCTGGCATCGGTCCTGTACCTCTGCTGGCCGGCTAATGTCAGCCCTTGTCTGCCGGTCGCCAAGATTGTGGCCGGCAGCCGGGGTACTACCTTGTGTAGTGGTCGGTCAGCAGTCATTGCCGACCGACATTGGCTGTAACTGCCGGCCGGCACATGCATTTGAACCAGCGTTCTGCCGCTTTATAGCTGTTAAGTAGTATACTTTAAAGCTAGTTATGGTGTGTGCCGGCCGGCAAGTGCTGGCCGGCACATAACCTCCTATACTGTACCAGTATTCTTCAGTATAACATATACCGTAAGAAGAAAACTATAGTATAGGTTTTGGTACAGCACTGTGTGTTCTATCACTTTTGTGTTTTCTTGCACAGCCCTTTGCTGTTGCCCTGCAGATAAGAAAGTGAGTTCTTTCTTGTCAATTATCCAGGATTTTTAAAATCATTGCTTAGTTGTGAGCTCCACCTGTTTCCTCTGGAAACTTTGCATTGGTTATTCTAGAAGAGATTAGCCATTTGATTTTATTATCTGGAAGGCTGCAGCAATTGGTTGTGAAGGAAACACAAGTGTGTGTCTTTTCCTTTCTGAATTGTTATGCTATACTATGCATATCCAGTGATACATAGTTCACTTGATACTCATGGAAATTTCTTCTCTTTACAGAAGGACCCTTCGAAGTGCGGAAGTGTCTTCTGCAACGTCTGCAGCAAGAGCCTCTGCGGACATGAGTTTGGTAGGAGACCAGCAGCATGCGCTGTCTCCAAGGGTGATCTCCGGTATTGGGACCCTCAGGTATGTACTGTGTGCACTAACCTAATTACTGAGGCCTTTGCTTCCTCTAGCATGGCGGAATCAAGGGATATAGCAAGAGAGAAGCTTCGTACCTGGGTAAGGGGGCTTCCAGAAGAACCACCTCTGGACCTTATCTTCCAAGTGAGAAGATGAGGGCGTATCCTTTCCCTAAGGCATCGGCTGATGCAGTGATTCCCCAGCCTCCAAGAGGAGATCCCCCAAGTTCAGATCCAGGTGGATGCTGAAGTCGCGGGTCGCTGATGCAAGACATCCAGTTAGATGACAGGATGTCTGAGGAGAGAGAGAGAGAGAGGAGAGCGAGAGAGAGAGAGAGGAGAGAGAGAGAGAGAGAGAGAGAGAGAGAGAGAGATTATCATGTATCTCTGTTTCCCTCTTGGGGTGAGAGCATGAAAAAGAGAAGTAACACTGACGTAGAATGAGACAACCAGACGCCATTTCTCACTGATGCAACAGTTTAAAATCATTCATTTGAGTCTCTCTCTCTCTCTCTCTCTCTCTCTCTCTCTCTCTCTCTCTCTCTCTCTCTCTCTCTCTCTCTCTCTCTCCAAGACTTGTCTGCATTAGATGTTGGAAATTAGATTCTTTGGGATAGTTTATTTAGGTTTCTATCTCTCACATTTTCTATGGAAGTGATGATAGCTGGCCAAGGAATTTAATGATTATTCTGTTGATGTGTCTGTACATTTATCTACTTATCTAACTTGATATCTTTCTTTCTATCTAAATAGTTTTCTGTATATATATATATATATATATATATATATATATATATATATATATATATATATATATATATATATATATATATATATATATATATATATATAAATATATATATATATATAATATATATATATATATATATATATATATATATATATATATATATACCACTGTCTATCTTTTTGTTTAAGGAGGGAAAACAAACACTACATACTCTCTCTCTCCTCTCTCTCTCTCTCTCTCTCTCTCTCTCTCTCTCTCTCTCTCTCTCTCTCTCTCTCTCTCTCTCTCTCTCTCCTCGTCTCTCTCTCTCTCCATGATTTCCTTTGCATGTAGCACACTAAAAATTCTGAAACATTCTTCCTCAAAGTTATCCTTCACCGGAGTCGTCCTTTAAAAAGACCCTTGTAAGCCTTTCGGGGATGCTGTTCATCACTAATATTTCTTGCAAGTCTTTTATCAGTCTTTCTAATGGAAGGCTTCA
The DNA here is from genome assembly GCF_036898095.1 of Palaemon carinicauda. NCBI lineage: Eukaryota > Metazoa > Arthropoda > Malacostraca > Decapoda > Palaemonidae > Palaemon > Palaemon carinicauda. The sequence continues at coordinate 33,374,686 of NC_090756.1, read as the reverse complement.
AGCCAACTCTTCCTGTGTTTGAAAATTCCTTGTTCCTTTTTTTTCTCATTTGATTTCTCTGAAGTTTGAAATTTCTCTCAAATTTCTTGGATTAGGTTTATCATCTAAGGCGAATTGATGCAAGAGATGTAAATGATGAGATATACAGAGATGAAACCAACGTAGCTCAACAAAAAGACGCTTTTAACCTCTTGTTATTTTCCTTTCGTTGTATTAAAGGTTATTCATTAACGGCAGAGGCAAGGGACAGTTACATTGCCCTATTAAGTAGGACAATGCACTAGAGACTTTCCATATATACATATGATTAGCGCCCGAGCTAGAACCAAGGCGGGCCAGGCAATGGCTGCGAATAACTTAGCAGATAGACCCATAGGCTCCCCCAAACCCCCCATTCTTAGCTTGCTAGGATGGTGAGGTTGCAGTGACCTAAGGAATTAATGAGTTTGAGCGGGACTGGAACTGCAGTCTGACGTTCACCAGTCAGGGACTTTACCGCATGGGCCACCACAACCTTAATATAATTTTCTTGTTTGTTAGGATATAGACTTTGTTGGAAGACTTTCAAGTTTAATACCAAGTCTCATGGACATTACAGAGCCACAAATGGCCTCACATGTACATATACAGTACATGTTGCCTTTAAAGATTGGGAGGTAAGATTTAAGTATATTGGAACCAAATGCCAATAGATTTCTTACACCAACTAAAAGCTGCACGAAAGGGGTCTTAGAATGTCAAAAGTTGGATGAAATTAATGAGGCCTTTTACGATTCCTAATACTTGCTAATTATCCCTGACAAGTCCAGCGCCATTAGACTCAGTGGATCAGTTAATCTCCTAAATAAGAAACATTTCATGCACGAAGCGATGCCCAGAATTGAAAAACAAGGGAGAGTTTTTGTTGTTGTTGTTATCATCATCATCATCATCATCATTATTATTATTATTATTATTATTATTATTATTACCAGTAAATACAATAATATATATATATATATTATATATATATATATATATATATTATATATATATATATATATATATATATATATATATATATATATATATATATATATATATATATTGTAATGGCGTCGTTGGACCACAACACACACTAGGTCTACAGGACCATAAATAATCAATACTTAGGTGTTATCAAAAGGCAGCAATCCACAAAGGTGGAAGCAAGCCCAGGTAAATGCAGCACAAGAATAATTCAAGGGGGGATAACAAAACAATGAAATAAAAACCAATATATATTACAATTCAATAAAATACAGAAAATAATAGCTAGGCCTCAGCATTAACATTAAATAAAAAATACCTCTTACAAAACATATACCCAAATTATCAGTCAACACATTCAACCTCCGAAGGAGGAAAGGGGGCCCAGAGAGGAATAGAAAATAACGAAAAGAAAGTAATAACCTAAATTTTACATGCTAACAGATGATGAGATGATGAAGGTCTCCTCCCCATAAGTACTTCAATAAGGGCAGCGGACGGCAGCTCTCAATACCATTATCGAGCTCCAACAGGAAATTAATCTGACACTGCAGCACAGCCGTAATCATGCTCATTCATGATCATGGACGCCGGATCCCAATAATCTTGGTCAATACTTTACAAGAAATGAAAGACACTCCTTACCGTCGCCAAGCGAGGCCCCTCTGGCAAGTACTGCCCCAGAGGCAATAATAAAATGGCAGAGATGTGAAGTAACGGCCAGCTGATGTGAAGATATATATATATATATATATATATATATATATATATATATATATATATATATATATATATATATATATATATATATATATATAGTATATATATATATATATATATATATATATATATATATATATATATATATATATATTCGTTCAGAGACTTGCTGTAAATCCAGTGGTAATAGGCTCACAAATCAGGGTGCAGATACCAACTGCCTGCAGCTTGGAAACCCAGTCTCAAGTCAACTCAGCAGAGCCAAAATATGGAGGGGAGAAACAGGGAGGATTACTCAACAAGACTATACAAAAATACCACTGGAGTGAGGAGACCCCTACTAACAAGAAGGCGAACTAACCATATACTTTACAGCCTTCAAAAAAAATGAAAGAGGAACTTAAAAACTAACCTAAGTAAGCTAATACATTATAAAAAACCTATGGCTTACTTACAATATATATATATATATATATATATATATATATATATATATATATATATATATATATATATATATATATATATATATATATATATATATATATATATATATATATATATAGTGAAAGTTCAGAAATAGACCATCATGGTACCTTGCTATTATTGTTATATTATTATTATAATTATTATTATTATTATTATTATTATTATTATTATTATTATTATTATTATTATTATTATTACTAGTTGAACTCGGGACGGGTATTGTTTATGAGATCAGTATTGTACCTCGTTGAAATCGCTCAATATCACGCAGTTCATTGTAATGTTGCTAAATTACATTTAACACCACATTTTATACCCTGTGAAAATCCGTTTAAATCTGTAAAACTTAAGGAGTAGTTTGCTTCTCCTCACTGAGTTTGTAGATAAAATTCGTCACTTACGAACATAAGGGATAGCCGGGGCATGCCTACAACAGGTATGAACATGAAAATTGGTAGAAACAAAGCTTATATATATATATATATATATATATATATATATATATATATATATATATATATATATATATATATATATATATATATATATATATATATATATATATATATATATATATATATATTATTAGTACTTATATTATTATTATTATTATTATTATTATTATTATTATTATTATTATTATTATTATTATTATTATTATTATTATTATCGTCTAAGCTACAAGATAAAAGTCTAACAAAGCACAAGAAAGGGAAGGACTTTTAAAAATATTGCTACAGCAGTATTCCAAAACATTTAATTCTAAATCCCTAGGGAAATTAAATCCAGTAAATTACCAGGTCATAAATTTTCCCCTGAATTCCCAATAAAGGCAAACGATTCGAATGAATTAACTGTCAAGTTTTATTTGGGAAGAGATAATTATCATCAGCCAAGGTCCGTCCATCAAGTGACCAACCTCAAAAATCCATTTCAGATTTAAATGGGTTTTTCACCATCACTCTGATCAAGTCCAATTGCCCAACGAGGGATTATCTTTCCCTGCTTTGTACCAAACATTTTTTTTCTCACAATTTTCGTTTGTTATGTGCAGGACAGAGGTCATAGAATCGAAAGGGACGAGGTATAAAGAGAAATAAAAGGAAATACAGAATTTCCTAATATGGAGAATTCATGTAATTTGTGTAATATAATTTGGTTTATTTGTAATAATTAAAAAAATAAAATTAATTATCAAAAATATTTCTAATATCATGCATTATAAATAATTTTTATATTTTAAAATCATATTAAAGTAAGGGTGTATAAATAAGGATAAAGTTGTCAGTATTTAAAATTTAAAAGGCCACTCTTGAATGGCAGAGGCAAGGGTTGGTGAGATTGCCTTAGCAAGCAGGACAATCCCCTATGAACTGACCACATATACATATTGTGACGGCACCGAGTAAGGGTGTGAACTCAAAGGCAGATTGGAAATGACTGAGTTATATTATTATGGAACACTCTCCTTATATACAAAACCTCAAGGCAACAGGACGTAACAAGTTCACAAGACAGACAATATTATAGAGGAAAAACCAGACAGGAATTTTCATGGTTGTTTTAGTGCGAGGGAAGAGCGAAGATACAAGCATAATTATACAAAAGGAATTATGTACAATTGTGTGAAACACGGTTGGTACATGGCTCCCCCCTAAAAATGACATACTGTATATGTTAAATAGGGCGCCGTGATCTAGAGAGGCGAACTGTAGGCGGGTCATCTGGCAGAAGATAAGCAGGTTTTAGACGATCAATGGAGACCCAGTCTTCTTTGCCCCGAATGTTTAGGAGGAATGCTTTCGGACTGCGTCGGATCACAAGGAAAGGGACCGTGTAAGGGGGTGTTAGTGGTGGCTTGCTGGTGTCGTTGCGCAGGAAGACGTGCGTTGCAGAGTGCAAGTCCGTTGGTATGTGTCTGGCGGCACGGAGTAAATTTTCCCACGACGTGAGGTATGCGCTGGAGATCGTCGGAGGAGGTTGTAGAAGGAAAAAATTCGGCAGGGATGACAAACGGGTTGCCATACACCATTTCGGCTGGCGAGACGTCGAGGGCGTCTTTAGGAGTGGTCCTTAGTCCAAGGAGGACCCACGGAAGCTGAGTAAACCAGTTGCAATCCTTGCAGCGGGACATCAAAGCTGCTTTGAGGGTGCGATGAAAACGTTCAACCATTCCATTGGCAGCGGGGTTGTAGGCCGTTGTCTGATGTAGGGTGATGCCCAGGAGATTCGCTAATGACGTCCATAATTGAGAGGTGAAAGTGGTTCCCCTCTCAGAAGTAATATGCTCAGGGATACCGAATCTTGAAATCCATCCAGAGAGTAAGGCAGATGTACATGAGGCGGACGTTGCAGTTTCCATGGGAATGGCTTCAGGCCAACGAGTGGAGCGGCTGATGAGAGTAAACAGGTAAGGATGTCCTTGTGATGTGGGTAGGGGGCCTACAACGTCGACGTGAATGTGTGCGAAACGACGCTGAGGTTGAGGAAAGGTGCCCACTCCTGAATCCGTTTGTCGATGTACTTTGGCAGTTTGGCAAGAAGTACACTCACGGACCCAAACCTTAGCATCCTTAGAAGTGCTGTGCCAAATGAAGTTTGCCTTCAGCAGCTGTGCAGTAGAACGGCACGAGGGATGTGAAAGATTGTGGATGAAATCAAACACCTGTCGGCGCATGGGAGCAGGAATCCAAGGTCGCGGTGTACCAGTACTGACGTCACAGAGGAGGGTGGTGTTGGAGTCTTCGAGGGTAAAATCCTCCCAACGGAGGGACGTGCAGGATGTCCTACAAGCTTGATACTCTGGATCCTGTCGTTGGGCTTCAGCCAGGGCGATGTAATCCAATCCCAGTTGAACGGCAGCCAACGTGTTTCTTGACAGGGCATCGGCAACGGGATTCATTTTCCCAGGGACGTATTGGAGGGTGCAATTGTATTCAGCCACGGCGGAGAGATGTCGGCGTTGGCGGGCGGACCAGGCGTCAGACTGTTGAGTGAAGGCGTACACCAGAGGCATGTGGTCTGTACAAATGACGAAGGGCGTACCTTCTAAGAAATGGTGAAAGTGACGGACAGCCAAGTGCACCGCCAGCAATTCTCGATCGAAGGTAGAATAACCCGATTCTGCCTTGGACAGTTTTCTGCTGAAGAAGGCCAATGGGCGGGGTGAGCCTTTGACCACCTGCTCGTGTACTGCACCAATAGCGACGTCGCTGCCATCGGTGGATAGAAGGAGAGGGGCGTGTGGGATAGGAAAAGTGAGAGCCGCAGCAGTTGATAGGGCCTTCTTTGCATTGCAGATGGCTGTTTCTTGAAGGGGACCCCACTTCAGGTCCTTTGGCTTGCCCTTGAGGGAGGAGTAGAGGGAAGCAAGAGTGGCGGCAATGGCTGGAAGAAAAGGGTGATAATAGTTGATCATGCCCAAGAATTCCTGCAGAGCTTTGACGGTCGAGGGCGTGGGGAAATTCTGAACAGCTGCTACCTTCTCAGGGAGGGGATGGACTCCTTCAGGAGTGATACGGTGCCCTAAAAACGACACTTCGTTGGCGCCAAAGGTACACTTATCGTACCAGACTACAAGGCCGTTTGGTTGCAGGCGGTCGAGCACGATGCGCAGGTGACGGAGGTGTTCCTTTTTTGAGGAGGAGAACACAAGTATGTCGTCCACATAACATACACAGAAAGGGAGGTCCCCTAGGTTGCCATCCATGAGACGTTGAAACGTTACCCCAGTATTACGAAGGCCAAAACAGGAATAATTGAAGGTGTATGTGCCAAACGGAGTGGTGATGGCGGTCTTGGGGATATCTTCGGGGTTCATAGGCACCTGATAATACCCCTTCAGGAGGTCGAGCGTAGAGAAAACCTTCGCTTTGTGCAGGTAGGAGGTTACATCGGCAATGTTTGGGAGGGGGTAGTGATCCGGTTCTGTTTGCATGTTCAGGCGCCTGTAATCCCCGCACAGACGGAGGGAGCCGTCTTTCTTCAGAACGATGTGTAAGGGTGACGACCATGGGCTGGAGGCCTTTTGGCAAAGGCCCATTTTCTCCATTTCGGCGAACGTCTGTTTGGCGGCTGCCAATCGTTCCGGTGCCAGACGTCTGAATTTTGCGAAGACTGGGGGTCCCGTCGTCTTGATATTTTGATAAATACCGTGCTTGGCAGGAACCGTTGGCGTTTGGCGAAGTTCTGGACGGAAAACTTCCGGGTACGACGTGAGGAGGTGGGCGTAGGCATCCGTGGGTGCGCTGATGTGGAGAGCGAGGTTAGAAGGGGCGGGTTGAAGAGGTGTCGACAAGTACGAGTCTGCGTTGACCAATCGTCGGTGGGCGACATCGACCAGAAGGTGGAATTGAGAGAGGAAATCCGCACCGAGGATTGGCAATGTGACGTCAGCAACGAGAAACTTCCAATTGAATTTACCGTTTCCGAACGATAATGTGAGGTTCTCGTAACCGTAGGTGGGTATCGCAGATCCATTGGCAGCTACCAAGCGGACGTTGGCAGATGTAGACAGACTACGTTGTGCCTTGAAGAGTTTCCTTGGCGAAAGAGAACGACAAGCACCCATGTCTACCAAAAATCGCACGCCCATTCCTGCATCCTGTAAAAAGAAAAGATTAGAAACATGGGATAGCCTACTTACACGTTTTTTGGCCACTGACAATCTTTGGCACATTTCTTCGCGGTTGCCACGAATCTGAAGTGGTAGTAGCAAAACTGCGGCGGATGGGAGGTAATAAGTGGCTGTAGAAGTCGTTCGTCGGGGCGCGAGTGATTGGTGGGTGGTGGTTAGCTTTGTAGCCGCCTCGGCACGTCACGGGGTAGGCGTGTATGTCCTACGGCATTCATGTCAGCTTCGGTTGACGTTGAATAGGCATCCTCGTTGTCAGGGGTGGAGGCGTAAATGGAGGTCTTGAAGTGGCTGTCCATAAGGGCGTAGGCTTTGGTTATCAAGACCTTTATGGGTAAACTATCGACATCGGGTATGGCAGCGCGCACAGGTTCAGGTAAACGGCGTATCTAAAGAGCACAGAGTAGGTTCACCACACGAGGAGAGCCGTCAGCGGCAGGTTGAAGGCGAGCGATACTGGTCATTTCCCTGAGGGCAAGCGAAGCCCTTTGGTACTCCAACGGTTGTTGCGAGAGCAGAAAAAGCTTTGCTATACGGGCGGCTGGCAACGGCGAGTACTGCTGCAGAAGGTATGATTTGAGGACGACGTCATACGCTATTGGGGGTCTCCTTGTTCACAAAGCCAGTCGGATATTTCTGGGAAGGTGTCCTCGGGTATCGCCGCGAGAACATAATCCACTTTGGTGGTTGAGCGAGTCATGCCCCTGATCCGAAAGTGGACTTTAGCGCGTTGAAACCAAGCAAACGCTTCTCCGCTAGTGAACGGTGAAGGTTTCAATGGGACGGCCGCAGCGCCAACTGCTAGGGTAGAGTCCGCCGCCGTCATAGTACCAGCGATGGAGGGGCTAGGGAGATGGGGGTGGAAGGCGGTGGGAGCGAGTCGACTTCCGGGGTCACCAATGTGACGGCACCGAGTAAGGGTGTGAACTCAAAGGAAGATTGGAAACGACTGAGTTATATTATTGTGGAACACTCTCCTTATATACAGAACCTCAAGGCAACAGGACATAACAAGTTCACAAGACAGACAATATTATAGAGGAAAAACGAGACAGGAATTTTCATGTTCGTTTTAGTGCGAAGGAAGAGCGAAGATACAAGCATAATATATACAAAAGGAATTATGTACAATTGTGTGAAACACGGTTGGTACAATATGATCAACGCTCGAGGCCCCTCTCCACCCAAGCTAGGACCAAGAAAGGCCAGGCAATGGCTGCTGATGACTCATCAGATAGCCGTATAGGCTCCACCAAACCCTCCTCCCTAGCTCAAAAGGATGGTAAGGTTGCAGACACTAAAGGAACTAACGAGTTTGAGTGGGACTCGAACCCCAACGTGGAGATTAATAGGCGGAGAGGTTACCAATAAGCCACAAAAATCCTATATGAGTAGATAATAAATTTCAGCAAATACATTACGTAATATTCTTTCGTCTATTTGTGATAATTGAAAGAATTTGCTTATTGGAAATATTTTTTTACATAGATGAAAATTAAGGAAATCACTGCTACATAACTTTATCTGTCCGAAATCTTACAAGAATTTCGAACAAAATCATAGAAATAAGTATTGAATTAACTAATATCAGAATTAAGACTCCTACTAACAAATTTATGTTGATCTTTATTATACTATTCAGTTTAAACTGAACTGCATTGAAATCTCACATGGATTTCGAACGAAGGAGAACATACATGCTAAGTATTGAATTGATTAATATTTGAATTAAGAATGCTACTAACAATTTATATTATGTTTTTATATACTATTCGGTTTAAACTGAAATGTAAATCTATAATCCTTAGCCTTTATAGCCATGTTTGGTATCTCAATGAGCAACTTTTCAACTTTTCAACCTCTCTCTCTCTTTAAAAATTTCACACTTTGATATCAGTATTCGTATTGCTAATTTCCAGATCCACTGAGCCCCCTTCCTCATGTAAAATTACCTTCTCGAACTACACTTGAATCTTAAATTCTGAACCATCCAAGATTAGTAATAATCCATCCAGTCCCCTTTGGCAAAGGTTTACTTCAACACTTTTCCTTTAAGTTAGGCTTATCATTTCTGTGTAAGCTACATTTTTTTCGGGCAAAAATCCCTGACACATGGCTTTAAACTCTGAAGACCTTCCTTTTATCACAATTGTCTACCAATTGTGTCTATTCCAGACAGGACGCCATTTTTTTCACCAAGGCTAATGAGTGCATCCTTAGGAGGGCCTCACAGCTTTACCCCACCGAATATGCCTGCCCCCCTCGTTCCTACCCAACGACGAACCTTACCTGTGGCTATGAGAGCAGAATCGTTTTAACTACCACACCAAGAACCACTACAACAATCTAAGCAGAACGGCTACAACCAAGGCCGTCTTGAATACAGGCCTGGTCAGTGGGGGTAAAAGTAGGTCGATTGATATGGAGACAGAAAAGGTAGGAGTTAAGTTGTGACAAGACGGGAACACCTGGCAAAGCCACCTGGTCATCCACAACCCTTCTTTCTCTCACACAAGCACTGACTATACATACACACTTGTTTTTTTTTTTTTTTTTTCTTAATGTCTACAGACGATAACCCTCAAGGAAAATTAAGGAATATTACACACCAATGGGAGACGGTCTGGTTAAAAATTAGATGAAAAAAGTAACAACATTATCAAAATAATACTTTCCCGTGGTATTAGCCTAATAAAAAATAAGAAAATAAAACACACACACTGTTAGTATGCTACAACTTTTTTATTGTATCATTGTTTTTACGAAGTGGTTTTTCAGCCACATTGCTGCTTTGGGATATCATCTTTTTCTTAAAAAACTACAGTACACTCTCTGTGGTTTACTTAAGGCATAATAAATAAACAATATAATTGTAACAATTTAGTTTTTAAAGAAATACAAAACAAATCCAAAAGAATTTTTACAATTTAAAATACATTATTTTCTAACAGTCACCTGATCTTATTGTACATTTTCTTTGTACATATTGGGTTCTCTTGATGGCGTGCAACCACTTTGCTTTTTCTTCATCAGCATTTGGAGAGGAAAACACTCTCACTTTCGGTCCAATTCGGTAATTCTCCTTGCAGTTCGGTACGCAGCACATAAAAGGCATTAGCCTGAATACCAAAACAGTAATATA
>NC_090756.1:33354694-33359694 GCF_036898095.1 Palaemon carinicauda | reverse complement strand
TTGTTCATTACGTTTCTTATAGTTTATCTATTTTCTTTCCTCACCGGGCTAGTTTTCCTGTTGGGGCCTTGGGTTTACAGCCTCCTGCTTTTTCAACTAGGGTTGTAGCTGACTAGTATCAATAACAACACTAAACATATTAATAATGAAATTCTATTCCAGCTGTGACCAAGTTGTGTGATGATCTGCCTAATCGGGTAGTTTAATCGGTAGAACTTTAATAGGTCAAACTTGTAGGAAATATTTTGTATGTTGAACTGGCTAAAATAAGTATCTTTTTATAATTTCCATAGGTAATATTTGTTTTGATGGTGTTACTTTTCCTAGAATATTTTATTGTTTTAATGTTGTTACTATTCTTAAAATATTTCATTCAATTTTTTTATTACTTTTCATATTGTTTATTTATTTCCTTGATTTCCTTTCCTCACAGGGCTATTTTTCCTTGATGGAGCCCCCTAGGCTTATCACATCCTGCTTTTCCAATTAGGGTTGTAGGTTAGCAAATAATAATAATAATAATAATAATAATAATAATAATAATAATAATAATAATAATAATAATAATAATAATAATAATAATATTAATATCATGCATATTGCATTTATATACTTGACTTTCTCTAAGAAATTCATCAAAATTTATCCTTCAACAAATTCATTGTTCCATTAAAAGAGCAAAAAATAAAACGAATAATTTACCGAGAATAGTTCAAACAATTACAATGCGAATAGAAGACAATAATGTTATTTTTTTCAATGTCTTTAACCTAAAAATAAAGATATACAAAGTTAAATATCAATTTCTAAATAATGGGCTTTCGCGTAGGAACAATATCAAAACGGTATAAACTTATCGGAATAATCTATATAAATAATCCACATTATTATTATTATTATTATTATTATTATTATTAGTAGTAGTAGTATTATTATTATTATTATTATTATTATTATTATTATTATTATTATTACTAACTAAGCTACAACCCTAGTTGGAAAAAACAGGATGCTATAAGCCCAAGACATCCATGAGGGAATATAGCCCGGCGAGGAAAAGAAAAAAATCACCTGAGAAGAAAAGAGCAAAGAATTTAAATTCTCTTAAGATCGGTAACAACGTTAAAATAGGTCTGTTATAATATTCATGAAGAGAGACTTATGTCAGCCTGTTTAACACAGAAATATTGGCAGCAATTTTGAACTTCTGAAGTTCCATCGATTCAAGTGTATGATTTAGGTGGTTTTCATGTGTTAATTCGAAAGGCTAAAATTTACTTTGAACTTTAGTAATGAGTTAAGATACGACAAACATAAATACAATACAAAAGAAATTATCACAATTTTACTTTTATTTTTCCCTATGTACAGTCGGACACATGAATTCCAGGCACACCTCACTCTGAGGAACACCCCCACCCTGCTCTTTCCCTAGCTGTTTGGTTACTCACCGCTCAGTAAAGGTATAACAGGATGCACATGAATTCCTTTAGCCAACTGTACATAATTACTAAAGTATTCTCCTCTATCAACAGAGAAATGTTTCCTTTTCTATCGATAGTCAGATGAACCGAGTTAGGTCACGAACGAATCCCATATGTCAACTGTGGGAATTTCATTGTCTCTTCTCCAGTATCGAATTGGGATTCGCAAAATTGCAAAAGATAGCGATAATTAAGGACTTCCCGGGAAAGGCACAGCTGTCACATAGCGCACCCACAGACACAGAGAGAGAGAGAGAGAGAGAGAGAGAGAGAGAGAGAGAGAGAGAGAGAGAGAGAGAGAGAGAGAGAGAGAGAGAGAGCTAATTTCAAGATCATTATCTTTCATGGTCTATCTTACCACACATCTGTATATAAGATATACACAAAATGTTTATATTTAGCCTTTTTATTAGCCGAATAATCTCACTCATGGTCCACACAAGGCCTTCTTAATCTTTTAAAGCTGTAAACTGTGTATATATATATATATATATATATATATATATATATATATATATATATATATATATATATATATATATATATATATATATATATATATATATATATATATATATATATACATATATATATATGATAAATTTTGCACATTTTTACGTGTTTTTTCATATTCAAATAAGCCATATATATTTTTGATATATTAATGTCTGGATTCTCTTAACAAACCTCGGGATCACAGACCCAGGCGAAATCTCACAAAGACAAGAGCTTGGCTCCGGCCGGGAATCGAACCCTGGTCGGCAAGCTTAGTCACTGTCTATATAAGCTTGCCGACCAGGGTTCGATTCCCGGCCGGAGCCAAGCTCTTGTCTTTGTGAGATTTCGCCTGGGTCTGTGATCCCGAGGTTGTTAAGAGAATCCAGACATTAATATATCAAAAATATATATGGCTTATTTGAATATATATATATGTATATATATATATATATATATATATATATATATATATATATATATATATATATATATATATATATATATATATATATATATATATATATATATATATATATATATGTGTGTGTGTGTGTGTGTGTGTGTGTGTGTGTATAGGCATATATATATATATATATATATATATATATATATATATATATATATATATATATATATATATATATATATATATATATATGATCATATAAATATACACAACTATATTTATAATTTTACTATATGTATACAGATAAATACATACATATATGTATATATTTTATATAACTTTTTATATGGGTTATCTATTTTCTTCTTTTCTTTCCTCGATGTGGTATTTTCACTGTTTTGGGGCCCTTAGCTTATAGCATCCTGCTTTTCCAACAAGTGCTGTAGTTTAGCTAGTAATAATAATAATAATAATAATAAAAATAATAATAATAATAATAAAAATAATAATGATAGTAATAATAATAATAATAATACTAAAATAACAATATGTATATGTACTGATATGCATATAAATACATATATATATATATATATATATATATATATATATATATATATATATATATATATATATATATATATATATATATATATATATAATATAAATATATATATATATATATATATATATATATATATATATATATATATATATATATTATATATATATATATACATATATAGGAAAGATAACATAACCGAACTAACTTTGGTAAATAAACAAAAAAATTATTGTCGCTCCCTTCCTTTCATCTATCCATTTCTACATTATTTTCAAAAATTATTCCCCAGATTTTTTCATTCTCTCTCTCTCTCTCTCTCTCTCTCTCTCTCTCTCTCTCTCTCTCTCTCTCTCTCTCTCTCTCTCTCTCTCTCTCTCTCTCTCTCTCTCTCTCTCTTTTGAAAAATACTTTTAGCAAATGGTAAAGTTACAAACTTTAATTACATAATTTCAATTAGAGACAATCTGGCCCAAGTAACTCATCAATATTACCAGTGTTTCCCGTCAAAATGACGGCTAAATATTGAGATATATATGCACTAAAACACAACGACTTCTCACCTTAAATATCTGTGGAATGGCAAGAGCTGAGCGTGAACGAAAAGCTATATATATATATATATATATATATATATATATATATATATATATATATATATATATATATATATATATATATATATATATATATATATATATACATATATATATATATATATATATATATATATATATATATATATATATATATATATATATATATATATATATATATATACATATATATATATACACACACACACACACACACATATATATATATATATATATATATATATATATATATATATATATATATAATATATATATATATATATATATATATATATATATATATATATATATAGACACACTTTATCTGTATTACATAGGGGAATTTCTTGTTAAGCTACAACCCTAGTAGAAAAAAAAACAGTATGCTATATGCCCCAGGACTCCAATATGGAAAAATAACCCAATGAGGAAAGGGAATAAACGGAATAGTGGTGGAAGTAAAAATCTATTTATACACATATATATATATATATATATATATATATATATATATATATATATATATATATATATATAAATATATACATACGTATATATACACATATATATATATATATATATATATATATATATATATATATATATATATATATATATATATATATATATATACATATATATATATATATACATACATATATATATATATATATATATATATATATATATATATATATATATATATATATATATATATATATATATATATATATATATATATATATATATATATATATATATATATATATATATATATATATATATATATATATATATATATATATATAGCTTTTCGTTCACGCTCAGCTCTTGCCATTCCACAGATATTTAAGGTGAGAAGTCGTTGTGTTTTAGTGCATATATATATATAGACACACTTTATCTCTATTACATAGGGGAATTACTTGTTAAGCTACAACCCTAGTAAAAAAAAAACAGTATGCTATATGCCCCAGGACTCCAATATGGAAAAATAACCCAATGAGGAAAGGGAATAAACGGAATAGTGGTGGAAGTAAAAATCAATTTAAAGAAAATATCTTGGAAGTCGGAATAATAATAATAATAATAATAATAATAATAATAATAATAATAATAATAATAATAATAATAATAATAATAATAATAAAAGGAAAGTGTTATCAATCATTTCTAAATTTATTGAGAGGTAAATCTTTGGTTTCATTCCCAATTAAAATCAAACAATTGAACAAACAGAGCATAATAGGTTTCACGAGAAACCCTCTTTTTTAACTACTGAAATCTGCTGAAACCTTTTTATTATCTCAGAATTTTGAAGTATTTATATGAAAATATTTGTATGAAAATATTCGTATAATATATTTTCGAAAATTTGTATTAAAAGGTTTCATAAAAAGTATTCTAAAATATTTGTATAAAATATTAGTAATAAATAGTCTGGAATATTTGTA
>NC_090756.1:33335879-33345879 GCF_036898095.1 Palaemon carinicauda | reverse complement strand
ATTATTACTAGCAAAGCTACAACCCTAGTTGGAAAAGAAGGATGCCTTAAGCTTGAGGGCTCTAACAAGGAAAAATAGCCCAGTGAGGATAGGAAATAAGGAATTAAATAAACTACATGTGAAGTAATGAACAATAAATATAAAATAGAGATTTTAGAGATGAGATTTTGGTTGCTCCTACGGAAGACTTGAACACAAAAGAAGAAAGATGCTCATGATTTAGTTGGGAGGAATTCAGTATCTGAAGTCTAATTTATCTCATCACTTGACCAAAAAGCAATTCTAAGTTTTTGCGGTGAAGTAAAGAAAGTTATGTTTCCACAGAGCAGGTAATTAACAGAATGTTTTCGTCTAATTGATACGAATAGATAACACGATATTATAATTATTGCAGTTTATTACTTTGATATTTAGATGAAAACACTTAGCTGTCTGAAGAAGTATCAAGATCATGTTGAATTTCATTAAATAGCTTCAATGGGTCTTCTAGTACTAATTCAACTCACAGAGTATTATAGAAGTCTAAACATGTTATTGTTATATATATAAGGGGTTATGGTAGCCTATTGCAAACGTCCCTGCCTGGTCATCAATTAGATAGGGGTTCGAAACAGCTCAAGCTCGATAGTTTTTTGTAGTGACTGTTACCTCATCTTTGTGAGCTAAGGGTGAAGTGTTTAGGGGAGCCTATATGTCACCAGTTGAGTCCTCAGCAGCCATTGCCTGGCCCTCCCTGGTCCAAGATTTGGTGGAGAGGGCCTCGGATGTTGATCACATGTATATATGGTCAGTCTGTAGGGCATTGTCACTATCATATATTTGGCTGTTGATAGATGATGAGGCCGTTAATACTTGTTAGATAGTTAACACTTGATCTGGTTGTTAATACTTATAAGATAGTTAACACTTGGTGTGGTTGTTAATACTTATAAGGTAGTTAACACTTGGTTTGGTTGTCAATATTTATAAGGTAGAAACACTTGATGCTGTTGTCAACACTTATAAGGTAGTTACCACTTGATGTGGTTGTTAATAATTATAAGATAGTTAACACTTGGTGTGGTTGTTAATACTTAAAAGGTAGTAACACTTGATGTGGTTGTTAATACTTATAAGATAGTTAACACTTGATGTGGTTGTTAATATTTATAAGATAGTTAACACTTGGTGTGGTTGTCAATACTTATAAGGTAGTAACTCTTGATGTGGTTGTTAATGCTTATAAGATAGCTAACACTTGATGTGGTTGTTAATACTTATAAGATAGTTAACACTTGATATGGTTGTTAATATTTATAAGATAGTTAACACTTGGTGTTGTTGTTCATACTTATAAGGTAGTAACACTTGATGTGGTTGTTAATACTTATAAGATAGTTAACACTTGGTGTGGTTGTTAATACTTATAAGATAATTAACACTTGGTGAGGTTGTTAACACTTCATGTTAATACCGGTTAATGTATCCTTCATAGCTTTCTACTCCGGCCCTTTGCACATTCTTTTGGTCTCAGCATGAACATTTCAACATTGGAAATGAGTTTACAATTATCATTTTCACTTGACTTTGAAGCTTTTAAACTCGAGAATTTTATAGTTAAAATCAAATTATTGTAATAGAGAAACAGATGTATACGCAGATAGATTAAACAGATATCCAGGTAAATAAATATTTTGCTAGATAGATAAACAGACATTTATATAGATAGATAAACATATATCTAGGTGAATAGATAGACAGATTACCATATAGATATGCTATCTCTATCCTGCGAATAATAACTGCATTAGAAGAACAGAAAAAAAAGAATTTAATCAGGTGATCAGATAAATTTTTCGGACGGGATCCCGAAGCAATAGAAAATGCTTTCAGCTGTCTTCTTTCCGGTCAGTATCACGAGGATTGGACCCCCCCCCCTCTCTCTCTCTCTCTCTCTCTCTCTCTCTCTCTCTCTCTCTCTCTCTCTCTCTCTCTCTCGTTTAATAAAGTTGGAGTATTTTTATTCAATCTCCATTGTCCCCGAATTCAGTAGAGGTATCGTACATAAGATCACCGCCCAAGACCCTCTCCATCAAGCTAGGACCAGGCAATGACTGCTGATGACTCAGCACGTAGACCTATAAGCTCCCTCAAATCATCGTGCCTAGTTCACAAACACGATGTGGTTGCAATTAAAAATGAGCTGGGCTCGAACTCCTTTCCAGCAGATATTGTGGCAGAGAAGTTTCCAATAAGCTACTTCCAGACTCAGCAAAGCCAGCAAACTCAACTTCCGGGTTATGATACTTTTGTATTAGTCCAGAGACTGATAAGGAGAGAAAGACCGATTCTCTAGTTTAGCCCAAGGCTTCCTAGGTTAGGTTAAGTCGGTTCAGAATAAGATGGATGAGTTTAAGATGATATATTTCGTGTTTTTTTTTTTTTTTTTTTGTCCAGAGAATTGTTTCTGTTTGAGATATTTTAAATTTTCTGATTGCTTTTCATGTTTTGGATGTTACTTGAAATATTCATGGCTAATTCGAAAAATCAGTTTATTTTTTATTTTTATATGACTACTTTGAAAAATTCGTTATTGCTTTTAGTGTGTATCTGTTATTACAATCTTTACGTTTATTTTGGAAATGTTAGAAAAAAATGAAACCAAAACCGAGATGCTACTACACATGTTTCATTATATATATTTTATAATTTCTGAATTGCATTTTGGAATTTTCTGAGACTAAAAAAACGTAGTCCCTCGTCCATTTTCCTTTGTATTTTTTGAAGCCTGAAAGACCATAAGGCAAACTGTGGCTGTACATTGCCCTGCTTCAATGAAAAACCATTTTCAGTAACTTTTTACAAAACACCCGCTGCCAAAGTTAGAGAATAGTTTTCATTTAAAATTTTACATTTTGCAGAAATTACAGTTATTATTATTATTATTATTATTATTATTATTATTATTATTATTATTATTATTATTATCATTATTATTATTATCATTATTATTATTAGCTAAGCTACAACCTTAGTTGGTTAACCAGAATGTTTCAAGGTCAAGGGCTCCAACAGAAAAAAAAGCCCTGTGAGAGAATTAGGAAATAAATAAACTGCAAGAGAAATATTGAACAATTAGAATAAAATACTTTAAGAACATTAACAACATTACGATAAATCTTTCATATATAAAATATGAAACTAAAAAAAAACAAGAGGAAGAGAAATAAGATTAGTGGGCCCGAGTGTACCCTGATGTAAGAGAACTCTAACCCAGGACAGTGGAAGTCCATTGTACAGAGGTTATGATACTACCCAAGACTAGAGAACAATGGTTTGATTTTGGAGCGTTCCCCTAAAAGAGTGGCTTAGCATAGCTAAAGAGTCTCTTCTACCCTTACCGAAAGGAAAATAGCCTCTGAACAAGTACATTGCAGTAGTTAACCCCTTGATCAAAGTATTATTGGTGATCTCAGTGTTGTTCGGTATATGAGGACAGAGGAGCATGGGGAACGAATACCAAAAATTAAAAAGGGCATGTTTACAGGTTTAAAGGCCACTCATAAATGGTAGAGGCAAGGCACAGTGACATTGCCCTATGGCAAGCAGGTCAATGCCCTAGAGACTGATCATAAATAAAAAAAAAAAAAAAATCTGTAGGATCTGCTTTCAAATAAAAAATGTTGCTTCATACAAGTATAAAGGAAAGAGCATATGAAGAAAGGTATTGTATTCATAAAAAAATGACAAGAAACCATTTGTGTTCAGATAAATGGAGAGACACATTTTGCCATCAACAGTCATTAACTTCTTTTGTTTTCCATTTCCCAACAATAACGCAATTCTTTTTCGTTTACCGACTTCATTTTGGGAATGAAAATGTCATAAGACTCGCAGTACTTTCTCTGATTACTTTCGTCCTCTTTCGTTATAATATTTCTGCGCCATAGACACCATTCACCTATACTTTCTCCATCCACGCACACGCTCTGAGGGCTGCTAGTCCATCTTCTCCATTCATTAAGTTTCAAAATTATTTTACGATGGGCGTTTAATATAAAATGTTTCTTATTTTTATCTAATACTAATTTTTATTTGAGTGACTTACAAACTTTGTGTACAATTGTGGGGATCTCCAACCTTTGATTTCTCAAACTAGAGTTGGAAGACCAACTTGAAGAGATCAATGACTTATTTTGATAACCTTTGTAATGATAGAGTTATTGGGTCCTTTGACGTCAAAAAGTACTACGCTAGATCTCTCTCTCTCTCTCTCTCTCTCTCTCTCTCTCTCTCTCTCTCTCTCCCTGTGGCTCATTTTTACTTTGCCCACACATCAATAGAATTGTCTGGCCTATTCGTTCCCCATGCTCCTCTGTCCTCGTATACCGAATAACACTAAGATCACCAATAATTCTTTGATCAAGGGATTAACTACAGCAATGTAATTGTTCAGAGGCTATTTTCCTTTCAGTAAGGGTAAAAGAGACTCTTTAGCTATGCTAAGCAACTCTTCTAGAAGGATGCTCCAAAATCAAACCACTGTTCTCTAGTCTTGGGTAGTGCCATAGCCTCTGTACAATGGATTTCCACTGTCTTGGGTTAGAGTTCTCTTGCATCAGGGTTCATTATTTTATCTTATTTCTCTTCCTCTTGTTTTGTTTTCAGTTTTAGATTTTATATATGAAAGATTTATCCTAATGTTGTTAGTGTTCTTAAAGTATTTTATTTTAATTGTTCAATATTTCTCTTGCAGTTTATTTATTTCCTTA
Source organism: Palaemon carinicauda (assembly GCF_036898095.1). Lineage (NCBI taxonomy): Eukaryota > Metazoa > Arthropoda > Malacostraca > Decapoda > Palaemonidae > Palaemon > Palaemon carinicauda. The sequence goes on along the minus strand of NC_090756.1, from coordinate 33,341,128 downwards.
TTTTCTCACAGGGCTTTTTTTCCTGTTGGAGCCCTTGGCCTTGAAGCATTCTGATTAACCAACTAAGGTTGTAGCTTAGCTAATAATAATAATAATAATAATAATAATAATAATAATAATAATAATAATAATAATAAATGTAATTTTTGCAAAATGTAAAATTTTAAATGAAAACTATTTTTCTAGCATTTACAGTGAGTGTTTTGTAAAAAGCTTCTCAAAATTATTTTTTGTTGATGCAGGTCAATGTACAGCCACAGTTTACCATATGTTCTTTCATGTTTCAAAATATAGAAAGGAAAATGGACGAGGGACTAGCTTTTTTTAGTCTCTGAAAATTTCCAAAATGTAATTCAGAAATTGTAAAATATATATAATAAAAAGTTTAGTAGCGCCTCGGATTTTGGTTTAATTTTTTTTTCTAACATTTACAAAATAAACGTAATGATTGTAATAACAGGTACACAACAAAAGCAATAACGGATATTTTAAAGAAGTCATATAAAGATAAAAATAAACTGTTTTTCGAAGTAACCATGAATATTTAAACATCTAAAGCATGAAAAACCAACATAGATGGAAAATGTCTCAAACATAATCAATTCTCTGAAAAAAAGAAAGACGGAATAGATCACTTTAAACTAATCCATCTTAATCTGAACCAACTTAACTTAACCAAGAAAACCTTGGGCTAACCTAGGGAATTGGCCTTTCCTTCCTCATCAATCCCGATGTCATGAACCAAAATTTTTGCTGAGTCAGGAGGTAGCCTACGGAAAACCTCCCTACCCCGCTATCTGCCGGAAGGGAGTTCGAACTCAGCTCCAGCTTGATAGTTTTAATTGTATTCTCGTTGTCCTTGTGAGCTAGGGACGGGGATTTTGAGGAGCTTATAGGTCTACGTGCTGAGTCATCAGCATCCATTACCTGGCCCTCCATGGTCCTAGCTTTATGGAGAGGGGACTTCGGCACTGGTCATATGTACGATGCCTCTACTGAATTCGGGGACAACAGATATTGAATAAAAATATTCCAAGTTATGTAAACGAGAGAGAGAGAGAGAGAGAGAGAGAGAGAGAGAGAGAGAGAGAGAGAGAGAGAGAGAGAGAGAGAGAGAGAGTTAAACCCCGTGATACTGACTGGAAACAAAACAACTGAAAGCATTTCCAGTCTATTGCAGCAATCTTGTTGCTCTGGAATCGCCCCTGGAAGATTTATCTGAACCGGATGATGCCATAAGAAAGGGTTTTCTGGACAGATGATCACAAAGACTAATGTAAGTCTTTTTGAAGCACCGCTTTCCGCTAATAATGCTTGCAAGCGCTCCATTAGTCTTGCCAAAGGAAGGCTTCAAGACTCTTTTGGTATTTGGAAATTCCCTTTTCCCTTCTTTTATTTTTATGGAGTTTGAAATTTCATTCGCTTTACCTAAATTAGGTTTATTTGAAGTGTTAGGTTAGAGTTCTCTTGCTTGAGGGTACAAACGGGCTCGCTATTCTATTTGTTTCCCTACTTCCTGTCCTCACTGGGGTATTTTTCCCTGTTGGAGCATTCGGGCTTATGACATCCTGCTTTTACAACTATGAGTGTAGCTTAGTTAATAATAATAATAATAATAATAATAATAATAATAATAATAATAATAATAATAGTTTACTATCAGCAGTTTCATACTTGAATAGAATCCTCTACTTATAAGTAAAACTGTTTTCCTTGCAGCCACCTTCTTTCACAAGGAAAAAAATAAAAAAAAGTCTTAAGTGTCGATTTCTATGGACTGGACGAAAAATCCCTTGAAGGAAGAAAAAGAAAGAAAGAAGAAAAGCAAAGTTCGAGAAGACTTTCGATTTACCGGGACGGAGTCTTTCTTTGTTTGAGAAGAAGCTCTCCATTTCTCGTCTCCTCTACTCGAAAGGGTTCAAGGACCTCCCAAAGGGTTCCATAGGATGCCTTCGAGGACTCTGCAAACGAGAGGACAGACACAAGGGAACTCCTGTTTTCTCTTTTACACTCTGTTTATTATCATTATTATTATTATTATTACTATTATTATTATTATTATTATTATTATTATTATTATTATTATTATTATTATTATTGTTTTTGTTGTTGTTGTTGTTGTTACAGGCTAAGCTACAACGCTGTTTGGAAGAACAAAATGCTATAAGCTCAAGGGCTTGAAAAAGAGCCCAGTGAAGAAAGGAAATAAGAATATAAATAAACTATAATAGAAGAAATAAACAATTCAAATGAAATATCTTAAGAACAACAACAACATTAAAACATATTTCATATATAAACTTGAACTATAAGAGGAAGATAAATAAGATAGAATAGTGTGCCCCAGTGAACCCTCAAGCAAGAGAACTTTACCCCAAGACATTGAAGACCATGGTACAGAGTCTATGGCACTACCCGAGACTAAAGAACAATAGTTCGATTTTGAAGTGTCCTTCCCCTAGAGTCTATTCCTTTCCTCTGAGTGTGTAGCGAAGGATTTTGGTAAGGAGGTCTGGAAGAGATGGAAAGATTGACCTAGGACTACATGAGTAGATTAGGGGACCGCTTTATATCGTCAGAATAATTAAAAATGAAAAAGTTATGCGTAAAAAACACATTAATACGATTAATAGAAAACATTTCTCATGGGTTGTAGATGATTCTGGCCATTTTAATTTGACAATTTATTAGACTAATTGCATATAATGACAACGCTATTACAGTATTTAGATTTGAAATATAAAATTCATGAGTTTAGAAGCTTCAAGGGGCTAAAAAATTGCAAATTATAAATCTATTTTAGACGTTTAAATGTTCATGGTAAGATCAAAAGAATGTTAAAACAATCTGATTAGAAAGCTTTAAAGGATACATTAACTGTTATCAACATTAAGTGTTAAAAACACCAAGTGTTTTATAACTGTTAACTGCCACATCAAGTGACAGTGACAATGCCCTAGAGACTGACCATATATACTTATGATCAGCGTTCAAGCCCTCTTTACACCAGATATAGGACTGGGAGTGCCAGGTAATGGATGCTGATGACTCAACTGGTAAACCTTTAAGCTCCCCTAAACATCCCATCCTTATCTCACAAGGATGGCAAGGTAACTACAAGAAGCTATCGACCTTCAGTTGGTCTCGAACCCCTATCCAACAGATCACCAGGCAGCGACGTTTGCAATAGGCTAGCATAATCCCTTATATCTATAACAAAAACATGTCTAAACTTTTAAAATATGCTGTGAATTGAACTAGTACTAGTAGGCCTATTGAAGCTATTTCAGGAAATTCGACATAATCATGATACTTCTACTTTATCAAAGTATTAAACTGCATTAGGTATAATAAGGTGTTATCTATTCGTATCGAATACAGGAAAACATACTGCTAATTACCTGCTCTGTGGAAACATAACTTTCTTTACTTATCCGCAAAAAACTTAGAAATGCCTTCTGGTTAAGTTATTAATCAGACTCCTAAAAACTTAATTCCTTCCAACTGATTCATGAGTATCTTTCTTATTTTGTTTTCAAATCTTCCGTGTGATCAACCAAAATCTCGTCTCTAAAATCTCTATTTTATATTCGTTGTTCATTACTTCTCATATAATTTATATTTTTTTTTTATTTTCTTCCCTCACTGGGTTATTTTTCCCTGCTAGGCCTAGGAGAGGTTACCATGGAGCCGTTTGCTTTAAGACGTTTCGAACTGGGGTTATTATATCAGAAAAAGAAAACGTGTAAATAAACAAGATAAATACACAAACAAACATAAAAGGCATATGGAAATGAAAAAAAAAATGTCAGCATTTCTGGCAACAAAAGCAAAGAAACGTTATCCCCGGCAGCCAAACACAAGCACCTTATTATGACAGACGTCCGATCCTTGCATTCGTCTATAAGATTTGTGAGTCATTTTGAAGAAGAGGAAGAGAAGGGGGGGGGGGGAGTAAGGGGTGTAGGAGAGAACAACTTTCAAGCGGCTATTTATATCATGAGAGAATCCTTTTCGGAAACTAGTGGCTTCGTGCGTTCAAGAATAGGTCTAGTTAGAAGGAGCTCTCTCACTCTCTCTCTCTCTCTCTCTCTCTCTCTCTCTCTCTCTCTCTCTCTCTCTCTCTCTCTCTCTCTCTCTCTCACAATATCACTAAATTTAAGATTTTCAGACACTACATAATATACAAGTTTTTCTTTTGTTATAAGTTTTAAATTGGCAAGAAATTCCATGTTTGGTATAAAAGGAAAACAGAACGGGCCATAAAGAAACATTCTCGTAATTAATCAACAAGTTTACCCCAACACACACAATATATATATATATATATATATATATATATATATATATATATATATATATATATATATATATATATATATATATATATATATATATATATATATATATATATATATATATATATATATATATATATATATATATCCTTGCTATCATGAAATTGAGTTTATAGACATAATTATAATTTTACACCATAAAAACGATCAAATATTAGTACAATATATGATGAAATATTAAAATCTTACTCGTAATGAGATTTTGAGTTAGTTTTGATTTCTTGGAGTCAAATTGGCAAACTTGATTGTAATGCATTCACAAAATGTTCCAAAACAAGATATTTGATCCTACCTTGATCTTGAATACATCTATTTCATTTACTAAACTAAGAGACAAAATTGCTGCAAATATTTTTATTTTGAACAGGCTGACATAGGTCTATTTTCTATATATGAAAGATCTCTTTTAATGTTGTTTCTGTTCTTAAAATATATTATTTTACCTGTTCATTACTTCTCTTGTAGTTTATTTATTTCTTTCATCCCTGGGCTATTTTCTCCAGCTGGAGCCCTTGGGCTTATAGCACCCTACTTTTTCAATTAAGGTTGTAGCTTAACTAGTAATAATAAACATTGCATATATAAGAAATGAAACTATAAGAGGGATTACTCAAGTGCCATATGTGGATGAGATCATGGTGAAGGGTAGATGGAGATGGTTTGGGCATGCTCTTCTCACTCCCCAAGAGAGATTAGTTCACCAAACGTTCAGCTGGGCTCTACAAGGCACTAGTAGAGTTAGAAGACCGAAGCCTACAGGGCTGAGGACTATGAAGCGTGAAGCAAAAAATGGGAAATGGAGAAGTATTGAATTAAAAGCTCAAGGTAGAGACGGCTGACGAAATCTAAGAGGCCCTTTGCGTCAATAGGCCCAGGAAGAAATGATGATAG